>NC_074705.1:1712867-1732867 GCF_029448725.1 Salvelinus fontinalis
CCAGTCAGTATCTGGTGTGACCACCATTTACCTCATGAAAACCAGTCAGTATCTGGTGTGACCACCATTTACCTCATGAAAACCAGTCAGTATCTGGTGTGACCATTTACCTCATGAAAACCAGTCAGTATCTGGTGTGACCACCATTTACCTCATGAAAACCAGTCAGTATCTGGTGTGACCATTTACCTCATGAAAACCAGTCAGTATCTGGTGTGACCACCATTTACCTCATGAAAACCAGTCAGTATCTGGTGTGACCACCATTTACCTCATGAAAACCAGTCAGTATCTGGTGTGACCACCATTTACCTCATGAAAACCAGTCAGTATCTGGTGTGACCACCATTTACCTCATGAAAACCAGTCAGTATCTGGTGTGACCACCATTTACCTCATGAAAACCAGTCAGTATCTGGTGTGACCACCATTTACCTCATGAAAACCAGTCAGTATCTGGTGTGACCACCATTTACCTCATGAAAACCAGTCAGTATCTGGTGTGACCACCATTTACCTCATGAAAACCAGTCAGTATCTGGTGTGACCACCATTTACCTCATGAAAACCAGTCAGTATCTGGTGTGACCACCATTTACCTCATGAAAACCAGTCAGTATCTGGTGTGACCATTTACCTCATGAAAACCAGTCAGTATCTGGTGTGACCACCATTTACCTCATGAAAACCAGTCAGTATCTGGTGTGACCACCATTTACCTCATGAAAACCAGTCAGTATCTGGTGTGACCACCATTTACCTCATGAAAACCAGTCAGTATCTGGTGTGACCACCATTTACCTCATGAAAACCAGTCAGTATCTGGTGTGACCACCATTTACCTCATGAAAACCAGTCAGTATCTGGTGTGACCACCATTTGCCTCATGCAGTGTGACACATCTCCTTCACATAGAGTTGATCAGGATGTTGATTGTGGCCTGTGGGATGTTGTCCCACTCCTCTTCAATGGCTGTACAAAGTTGCTGGATATTGTCAGGAATTGGAACACGTTGTCGTAAACGTCAATCCAGGGCATCCCAAACATGATCAATGGGTGACATGTCTGGTGAACTGCTCGCCCACACAATGCCATACACGCTGTCTGCCATCTGCCCGGTACAGTTGAACAGGGATTAATCCGTGAAGAGCGCACTTCTCCACCGTGCCAGTGGCCATCGAAGGTTACGACGCCGAACTGCAGTCAGCTCAAGACCCTGGTGAGGACAAACGAGCTTCCCTGAGACGGTTTCTGACAGTTTGTGCAGAAATTAATTGGTTGCGTAAACCACACAGTTTCATCAGCTGTCCAGGTGGCTGGTCTCAGACGATCCCGCAGGTGAAGAAGCCGGATGCGGAGTTCCTGGGCTGGCATTGTTACACGTGGTCTGCAGTCGTGAGGCTGGCTGGATGTACTGCCAGATTCTCTAAAACAACGTAAGAGGCGGGTTATGGTAGAGAAATTAACATTAAATTCTCTGAACACCGCTCTGGTGGACATTCCTGGTTGAGCTGGTTGAGAGAATGCCAAGAGTGTGCAAAGCTGTCATCAAGGCAAAGAGAGGCTACTTGGAAGAATCTCAAAACTAAACTCTATTTTGATTTGTTTAACACTTTTTTGGTTAATACATGATTCCATAATGTGTTATTTCATAGTTAAGATGTATTCCCTATTATTCTACAATGTAGAAAATAGTAAAAATAAAGGAAAACCCTTGAATGAGTAGGTGTGTCCAAACTTTTGACTGGTACTGAACAATGTCACGTCATGCCAATAACGCAATCTAAATTGAATTGTGAGAGAGAGACAGAGACAGAGACAGAGAGAGAGAGAGAGAGAGAGAGAGAGAGAGAGAATATACACAGTTAGCTACGCTGGCACCTCTCTGGGCATCTCACATTACCACCACCAAGCTGGCACCTCTCTGGGCATCTTACCATAAGCCTGGCACCTCTCTGGGCATCTCACAGCACCACCACCAAGCTGGCACCTCTCTGGGCATCTTACCATAAGCCTGGCACCTCTCTGGGCATCTCACAGCACCACCACCACGCTGGCACCTCTCTGGGCATCTTACCATAAGCCTGGCACCTCTCTGGGCATCTCACAGCACCATCGCCACGCTAGCACCTCTCTGGGCATCTCACTGCACCACCACCACGCTGGCACCTCTCTGGGCATCTCACTGCACCACCACCAAGCTGGCACCTCTCTGGGCATCTTACCATAAGCCTGGCACCTCTCTGGGCATCTCACAGCACCATCGCCACACTGGCACCTCTCTGGGCATCTCACAGCACCACCACCATAATGGCACCTCTCTGGGCTTCTTACCATAAGCCTGGCACCTCTCTGGGCGTCTCACAGCACCACCACCATGCTGGCACCTCTCTGGGCATCTTACCATAAGCCTGGCACCTCTCTGGGCGTCTCACAGCACCACCACCAAGCTGACACCTCTCTGGGCATCTCACAGCACCACCACCACGCTGGCACCTCTCTGGGCATCTTACCATAAGCCTGGCACCTCTCTGGGCATCTCACAGCACCATCGCCACGCTGGCACCTCTCTGGGCATCTCACAGCACCACCACCAAGCTGGCACCTCTCTGGGCATCTTACCATAAGCCTGGCACCTCTCTGAACATCTCACAGCACCACCACCATGCTGGCACCTCTCTGGGCATCTTCCCATAAGCCTGGCACCTCTTTGGGCATCTCACAGCACCATCACCAAGCTGACACCTCTCTGGGCATCTCACAGCACCACCACCATGCTGGCACCTCTCTGGGCATCTTACCATAAGCCTGGCACCTCTCTGGGCATCTCACAGCACCATCGCCACGCTGGCACCTCTCTGGGCATCTCACAGCACCATCGCTACGCTGGCACCTCTCTGGGCATCTCACATTACCACCACCAAGCTGGCACCTCTCTGGGCATCTTACCATAAGCCTGGCACCTCTCTGGGCATCTCACAGCACCACCACCAAGCTGGCACCTCTCTGGGCATCTTACCATAAGCCTGGCACCTCTCTGGGCATCTCACAGCACCATCGCCACGCTGGCACCTCTCTGGGCATCTTACCATAAGCCTGGCACCTCTCTGGGCATCTCACTGCACCACCACCACGCTGGCACCTCTCTGGGCATCTCACAGCGCCACCACCAAGCTGGCACCTCTCTGGGCATCTTACCATAAACCTGGCACCTCTCTGGGCATCTCACAGCACCACCACCAAGCTGGCACCTCTCTGGGCATCTTACCATAAGCCTGGCACCTCTCTGGGCATCTCACAGCACCACCACCACGCTGGCATCTCACAGCACCACCACCACGCTGATACCTCTCTGGGCGTCTCACAGCACCACCACCACGTTGGCACCTCTCTGGGCATCTCACTGCACCATCGCCACGCTGGCACCTCTCTGGGCATCTCACAGCACCACCACCACGCTGGCACCGGTCTTTCGTTTCCATTTGGGGAAGATTTGTCTGCGATCCCAATGGGAGAAAGAGAGAACAAAGTAGGGGAAGTGGCTAAGCGGCACAACAGTCTTGGCGTTTCTCTCTCAACGTGATTATGACCGAGAATTTCACTCGATTTCTTTGGAGATAATAGGAACATACAGCAATACATCTGCAAATGTCAGGCAATTTTGTTATCACCTTGTTGGGGAATCAGAATACATTATCTGTAGTTGAGAGGGAGGGAGAGCGGGGGAGGGGGAGAGAGACAGACAGAGAGAGACAGAGACAGAGAGACAGAGAGAGAGAGAGAGAGAGAGAGAGAGAGAGAGAGAGAGAGAGAGAGACAGAAGCAGAGAGAGGAGAGAGAGAGAGAGAGAGAGAGAGAGAGAGAGAGAGAGAGAGAGAGAGAGAGAGAGAGAGAGAGAGAGAGAGAGAGAGAGAGACAGATAGACAGAGAGAGAGAGAGACAGATAGACAGAGAGAGAGAGAGAGAGAGAGAGAGAGAGAGAGACACACAGAGAGAGAGAGACAGAGACACAGAGAGAGAGAGAGAGAGAGAGAGAGAGAGAGAGAGAGAGAGAGAGAAAGAGAGACAGAGAGAGAGAGAGAGAGGAGAGAGAGAGAGAGAGAGAGAGAGAGAGAGAGAGAGAGAGAGAGAGAAAGAGAGACAGAGAGAGAGAGAGAGAGAGAGAGAGAGAGAGAGAGAGAAACGACAGGAAGGGTGACATGATAAAACAATATTGCATGGGGTACCAGGTTAACATCCCAGGATACCTTGCAAGAGGTTACAATCCACCCCTATCCTCTACATCGATCACTACTGTTGACCAGGGCCCGTAGTAGTGCACTATATACAGAATAGGGTGCCATTTGGGACCCAGCTCCCAGAATCAGCCCTCTCTCTAAAAAAAAGCCTAGATTATTACCACGTTAGAATATTTAACTCTTCATTTCCTTTTTAGATCAACGTGTTTCATTCTCACAGGAGGAAGTGAGATTTAAAAATGATTCTTGCGAACCAAAAAAACCCTGTTTTGGTTTGAATAAGGAGTATTTTCCTTCCTTCAAAAAGAGATGGATGGAATCTAATGTCTTTGTAATTAACATGGGGACTGTATCCCATATAGAACCCTATTCCCTATATAGTGCCCTACTTTAGACCAGAGCCCTATAGAACCCTATTCCCTATATGGTGCCCTACTTTAGACCAGAGCCCTATAGAACCCTTTTCCCTATATAGTGCACTACTTTAGACCAGAGCCCTATAGAACCCTATTCCCTATTTAGTGCACTACTTTTCACCAGAGCCCTATAGAACCCTATTCCCTATATAGTGCACCACTTTAGACCAGAGCCCTATAGAACCCTATTCCCTATATATAGTGCACTACTTTAGACCAGGGACCTATAGAACCCTATTCCCTATATAGTGCACTACTTTAGACCAGAGCCCTATAGAACCCTATTCCCTATATAGTGCACTACTTTTCACCAGAGCCCTATAGAACCCTATTCCCTATATAGTGCACCACTTTAGACCAGAGCCCTTTAGAACCCTATTCCCTATATATAGTGCACTACTTTAGACCAGGGCCCTATAGAACCCTATTCCCTATATAGTGCACTACTTTAGACCAGAGCCCTATAGAACCCTATTCCCTATATAGTGCACTACTTTTCACCAGAGCCCTATAGAACCCTATTCCCTATATAGTGCACCACTTTAGACCAGAGCCCTATAGAACCCTATTCCCTATATATAGTGCACTACTTTAGACCAGGGCCCTATAGAACCCTATTCCCTATATATAGTGCACTACTTTTGAACTCTTCAGTAGGCCGTTTCACCTGATGGGATTCTAAGGCTTTAATCTACAAGCCTTAGGTTTAACCAGGGGTCCGTGTGTATCAAGTATCTCAGAGAACGAGTGCTGATCTGGGAACAGGTCTCCTCTGTCCGTTATCTTGTTCATTAAGGCTGGATCTCATATCTGACAGACTGGATCTATATCCCCGGGATCTAAACAGACCTGATGTCATATCTAACAGACTCGATCCATATCCCCGGGGTCTAAACAGACCTGATCTCATATCTAACAGACTGGATCCATATCCCCGGGGATCTAAACAGACCTGATCTCATGTCTGACAGACCTGATCTCATATCCCCGGGGTCTAAGCAGACCTGATCTCATATCCCCGGGGTCTAAACAGACCTGATCTCATATCTAACAGACCTGATCTCATATCCCCGGGGTCTAAACAGACCTGATCTCATATCCCCGGGGTCTAAACAGACCTGATCTCATATCCCCGGGGTCTAAACAGACCTGATCTCATATCCCCGGGGTCTAAACAGACCTGATCTCATATCCCCGGGGTCTAAACAGACCTGATCTCATATCCCCGGGGTCTAAGCAGACCTGATCTCATATCCCCGGGGTCTAAACAGACCTGATCTCATGTCTGACAGACCTGATCTCATATCCCCGGGGTCTAAACAGACCTGATCTCATATCCCCGGGGTCTAAACAGACCTGATCCATATCCCCGGGGTCTAAACAGACCTGATCTCATATCTGACAGACCTGATCTCATATCCCCGGGGTCTAAACAGACCTGATCCATATCCCCGGGGTCTAAACAGACCTGATCTCATATCCCCGGGGTCTAAACAGACCTGATCTCATATCCCCAGGGTCTAAACAGACCTGATCTCATATCTGACAGACCTGATCTCATATCCCCGGGGTCTAAACAGACCTGATCTCATATCCCCGGGGTCTAAACAGACCTGATCTCATATCCCCGGGGTCTAAACAGACCTGATCCATATCCCCGGGGTCTAAACAGACCTGATCTCATATCCCCGGGGTCTAAACAGACCTGATCTCATATCCCCAGGGTCTAAACAGACCTGATCTCATATCTGACAGACCTGATCTCATATCCCCGGGGTCTAAACAGACCTGATCTCATATCCCCGGGGTCTAAACAGACCTGATCTCATATCCCCGGGGTCTAAACAGACCTGATCTCATATCCCCGGGGTCTAAACAGACCTGATCTCATATCCCCGGGGTCTCAACAGACCTGATCTCATATCCCCAGGGTCTAAACAGACCTGATCTCATATCTAACAGACCTGATCTCATATCCCCGGGGTCTAAACAGACCTGATCTCATATCTAACAGACCTGATCTCATATCCCCGGGGTCTAAACAGACCTGATCTCATATCCCCGGGGTCTAAACAGACCTGATCTCATATCTAACAGACCTGATCTCATATCCCCGGGGTCTATACAGACCTGATCTCATATCCCCGGGGTCTAAACAGACCTGATCTCATATCTCCAGGGTCTAAACAGACCTGATCTCATATCCCCGGGGTCTAAACAGACCTGATCTCATATCCCCGGGGTCTAAACAGACCTGATCTCATATCTGACAGACCTGATCTCATATCTGACACTTGTCAAAAAAAAAGTGGAAGGAATTGCTATGAGAGTATTTGACTGTGAATCAATGATTTTTTTACATGAGTCATTATCGTGTGTGAGTTAATGTGTGTGTGTGTGTGTGTGTGTGTGTGTGTGTGTGTGTGTGTGTGTGTGTGTGTGTGTGTGTGTGTGTGTGTGTGTGTGTGTGTGTGTGTGTGTGTGTGTGTGTGTGTGTGTGTGTGTGTGAAATCACTATATCTCAGCTATTAGGAATACCTATTGTCCTTTAGATCAATTAAATTAAAATATTACTGTAGAGGACAGGCAAGACAACAATGATGTTTTATACTGTTCAGATACAGTGATGTTTTATATATAGTGATGTTTTAGACTGTTCAGATATAGTGATGTTTTATACTGTTCAGATATAGTGATTTTTTATACTGTTTAGATATAGTGATGTTTTAGACTGTTCAGATATAGTGATGTTTTATATATAATGATGTTTTAGACTGTTCAGATATAGTGATGTTTTATATATAATGATGTTTTATACTGTTCAGATATAGTGATGTTTTAGACTGTTCAGATATAGTGATGTTTTATATATAGTGATGTTTTATACTGTTCAGATATAGTGATGTTTTATATATAGTGATGTTTTATACTGTTCAGATATAGTGATGTTTTATATATAGTGATGTTTTAGACTGTTCAGATATAGTGATGTTTTAGACTGTTCAGATATAGTGATGTTTTATACTGTTCAGATATAGTGATGTTTTAGACTGTTCAGATATAGTGATGTTTTATACTGTTCAGATATAGTGATGTTTTATATATAGTGATGTTTTATACTGTTCAGATATAGTGATGTTTTATACTGTTCAGATATAGTGATGTTTTAGACTGTTCAGATATAGTGATGTTTTATATATAGTGATGTTTTAGACTGTTCAGATATAGTGATGTTTTAGACTGTTCAGATATAGTGATGTTTTAGACTGTTCAGATATAGTGATGTTTTATATATAGTGATGTTTTATACTGTTCAGATATAGTGATGTTTTATATATAGTGATGTTTTAGACTGTTCAGATATAGTGATGTTTTATATATAGTGATGTTTTATACTGTTCAGATATAGTGATGTTTTAGACTGTTCAGATATAGTGATGTTTTAGACTGTTCAGATATAGTGATGTTTTATACTGTTCAGATATAGTGATGTTTTATATATAGTGATGTTTTATACTGTTCAGATATAGTGATGTTTTATACTGTTCAGATATAGTGATGTTTTGGACTGTTCAGATATAGTGATGTTTTATACTGTTCAGATATAGTGATGTTTTAGACTGTTCAGATATAGTGATGTTTTAGACTGTTCAGATATAGTGATGTTTTAGACTGTTCAGATATAGTGATGTTTTATATTTAGTGATGTTTTAGACTGTTCAGATATAGTGATGTTATATACTGTTCATATATAGTGATGTTTTATATATAGTGATGTTTTAGACTGTTCAGATATAGTGATGTTTTATATATTGTGATGTTTTAGAATGTTCAGATATAGTGATGTTTTATACTGTTCAGATATAGTGATGTTTTATATATAGTGATGTTTTATACTGTTCAGATATAGTGATGTTTTATATATAGTGATGTTATATACTGTTCAGATATAGTGATGTTTTATATTTAGTGATGTTTTAGACTGTTCAGATATAGTGATGTTTTAGACTGTTCAGATATAGTGATGTTTTATACTGTTCAGATATAGTGATGTTTTATACTGTTCAGATATAGTGATGTTTTATATATAGTGATGTTTATACTGTTCAGATATAGGGATGTTTTATATTTAGTGATGTTTTAGACTGTTCAGATATAGTGATGTTTTAGACTGTTCAGATATAGTGATGTTTTATACTGTTCAGATATAGTGATGTTTTATACTGTTCAGATATAGTGATGTTTTATACTGTTCAGATATAGTGATGTTTTATACTGTTCAGATATAGTGATGTTTTAGACTGTTCAGATATAGTGATGTTTTATACTGTTCAGATATAGTGATGTTTTAGACTGTTCAGATATAGTGATGTTTTATATATAGTGATGTTTTATACTGTTCAGATATAGTGATGTTTTATATATAGTGATGTTTTATACTGTTCAGATATAGTGATGTTTTAGACTGTTCAGATATAGTGATGTTTTATATATAGTGATGTTTTAGACTGTTCAGATATAGTGATGTTTTATATATAGTGATGTTTTAGACTGTTCAGATATAGTGATGTTTTATACTGTTCAGATATAGTGATGTTTTATTTATAGTGATGTTTTATACTGTTCAGATATAGTGATGTTTTGGACTGTTCAGATATAATGATGTTTTATATATAGTGATGTTTTATATATAGTGATGTTTTATATATAGTGATGTTTTATATATAGTGATGTTTTATATATAGTGATGTTTTATATATAGTGATGTTTTATACTGTTCAGATATAGTGATGTTTTATACTGTTCAGATATAGTGATGTTTTATACTGTTCAGATATAGTGATGTTTTATATATAGTGATGTTTTTTATATAGTGATGTTTTATATGTAGTGATGTTTTATATATAGTGATGTTTTATATATAGTGATGTTTTATACTGTTCAGATATAGTGATGTTTTATACTGTTCAGATATAGTGATGTTTTATTTATAGTGATGTTTTATACTGTTCAGATATAGTGATGTTTTAGACTGTTCAGATATAGTGATGTTTTATACTGTTCTGATATAGTGATGTTTTATACTGTTCAGATATAGTGATGTTTTAGACTGTTCAGATATAGTGATGTTTTATACTGTTCAGATATAGTGATGTTTTAGACTGTTCAGATATAGTGATGTTTTATACTGTTCAGATATAGTGATGTTTTAGACTGTTCAGATATAGTGATGTTTTAGACTGTTCAGATATAGTGATGTTTTAGACTGTTCAGATATGGTGATGTTTTATATATAGTGATGTTTTATATATAATGATGTTTTAGACTGTTCAGATATAGTGATGTTTTAGACTGTTCAGATATAGTGATGTTTTATACTGTTCAGATATAGTGATGTTTTAGACTGTTCAGATATAGTGATGTTTTAGACTGTTCAGATATAGTGATGTTTTAGACTGTTCAGATATAGTGATGTTTTAGACTGTTCAGATATAGTGATGTTTTATACTGTTCAGATATAGTGATGTTTTAGACTGTTCAGATATAGTGATGTTTATACTGATCAGATATAGTGATGTTTTATACTGTTCAGATATAATGATGTTTTAGACTGTTCACATATAATGATGTTTTATACTGTTCAGATATAGTGATGTTTTATATATAGTGATGTTTTATACTGTTCAGATACAGTGATGTTTTCTATTGTTCAGATATAGTGATGTTTTATACTGTTCAGATATAGTGATGTTTTAGACTGTTCAGATATAGTGATGTTTTATACTGTTCAGATATAGTGATGTTTTATATATAGTGATGTTTTAGACTGTTCAGATATAGTGATGTTTTATATATAGTGATATTTTATACTGTTCAGATATAGTGATGTATTATATATAGTGATGTTTTATACTGTTCAGATATAGTGATGTATTATATATAGTGATGTTTTATACTGTTCAGATATAGTGATGTTTTATATATAGTGATGTTTTATACTGTTCAGATATAGTGATGTTTTATATATAGTGATGTTTTATACTGTTCAGATATAGTGATGTTTTAGACTGTTCAGATATAATGATGTTTTATATATAGTGATGTTTTATACTGTTCAGATATAGTGATGTATTATATATAGTGATGTTTTATACTGTTCAGATATAGTGATGTTTTATATATAGTGATGTTTTATACTGTTCAGATATAGTGATGTTTTAGACTGTTCAGATATAGTGATGTTTTATATATAGTGATGTTTTATACTGTTCAGATATAGTGATGTTTTATACTGTTCAGATATAGTGATGTTTTATATATAGTGATGTTTTATACTGTTCAGATATAGTGATGTTTCAGACTGTTCAGATATAGTGATGTTTCAGACTGTTCAGATATAGTGATGTTTTATATATCTGCTAAATTGTAATTATTCGATTTATTGCCTACCTCCTCATGCCTTTTGCACACATTGTATATAGATTCTCTTTTTTCTACCATGTTATTGACTTGTTTATTGTTTACTCCATGTGTAACTCTGTGTTGTTGTCTGTTCACACTGCTATGCTTTATCTTGGCCAGGTCGCAGTTGCAAATGAGAACTTGTTCTCAACTAGCCTACCTGGTTAAATAAAGGTGAAATAAAAAAATAAATAAAAAAAAAATAGTGATGTTTTATACTGTTCAGATATAGTGATGTTTTAGACTGTTCAGATATAGTGATGTTTTATACTGTTCAGATATAGTGATGTTTTATATATAGTGATGTTTTAGACTGTTCAGATATAGTGATGTTTTATACTGTTCAGATATAGTGATGTTTTATATTGTTCAGATATAGTGATGTTTTATATTGTTCAGATATAGTGATGTTTTAGACTGTTCAGATATAGTGATGTTTTATACTGTTCAGATATAGTGACGTTTTATACTGTTCAGATATAGTGATGTTTTATATATAATGATGTTTTAGACTGTTCAGATATAGTGATGTTTTATACTGTTCAGATATAGTGATGTTTTAAATATAGTGATGTTTTATACTGTTCAGATATAGTGATGTTTTATATATAGTGATATTTTAGACTGTTCAGATATAGTGATGTTTTATATATAGTGATGTTTTAGACTGTTCAGATATAGTGATGTTTTATATATAGTGATGTTTTATACTGTTCAGATATAGTGATGTTTTATATATAGTGATGTTTTATACTGTTCAGATATAGTGATGTTTTATATATAGTGATGTTTTATACTGTTCAGATATAGTGATGTTTTATATATAGTGATGTTTTAGACTGTTCAGATATAGTGATGTTTTATATATAGTGATGTTTTATACTGTTCAGATATAGTGATGTTTTATATACAGTGATGTTTTATACTGTTCAGATATAGTGATGTTTTATATATGGTGATGTTTTAGACTGTTCCGATATAATGATGTTTTAGACTGTTCCGATATAATGATGTTTTATATATAGTGATGTTTTAGACTGTTCAAATATAATAATGTTTTATATATAGTGATGTTTTATACTGTTCAGATATAGTGATGTTTTATATATAGTGATGTTTTATACTGTTCAGATATAGTGATGTTTTATACTGTTCAGATATAGTGATGTTTTATACTGTTCAGATATAGTGATGTTTTATATATAGTGATGTTTTATACTGTTCATATATAGTGATGTTTTATACTGTTCAGATATAGTGATGTTTTATATTTAGTGATGTTTTATACTGTTCAGATATAGTGATGTTTTATATATAGTGATGTTTTAGACTGTTCAGATATAGTGATGTTTTAGACTGTTCAGATATAGTGATGTTTTATATATAGTGATGTTTTATACTGTTCAGATATAATGATGTTTTATATATAGTGATGTTTTATACTGTTCTGATATAGTGATGTTTTATATATAGTGATGTTTCAGACTGTTCAGATATAGTGATGTTTTATATATATTGATGTTTTATACTGTTCAGATATAGTGATGTTTTATACTGTTCAGATATACTGATGTTTTATATATATTGATGTTTTATACTGTTCAGATATAGTGATGTTTTAGACTGTTCAGATATAGTGATGTTTTATACTGTTCAGATATAGTGATGTTTTAGACTGTTCAGATATAGTGATGTTTTAGACTGTTCAGATATAGTGATGTTTTAGACTGTTCAGATATAGTGATGTTTTATATATAGTGATGTTTCAGACTGTTCAGATATAGTGATGTTTTATATATATTGATGTTTTATACAGTTCAGATATAGTGATGTTTTAGACTGTTCAGATATAGTGATGTTTTATATATATTGATGTTTTATACTGTTCAGATATAGTGATGTTTTATACTGTTCAGATATAGTGATGTTTTATATATATTGATGTTTTATACTGTTCAGATATAGTGATGTTTTATACTGTTCAGATATAGTGATGTTTTATATATATTGATGTTTTATACTGTTCAGATATAGTGATGTTTTATACTGTTCAGATATGGTGATGTTTTAGACTGTTCAGATATAGTGATGTTTTATATATATTGATGTTTTAGACTGTTCAGATATAGTGATGTTTTAGACTGTTCAGATATAGTGATGTTTTATACTGTTCAGATATAGTGATGTTTTAGACTGTTCCGATATAGTGATGTTTTATATATAGTGATGTTTTATATATAGTGGTGTTTTATATATAGTGATGTTTTATATATAGTGATGTTTTATATATAGTGATGTTTTATATATAGTGATGTTTTATATATAGTGGTGTTTTATATATAGTGATGTTTTATACTGTTCAGATATAGTGATGTTTTAGACTGTTCAGATATAGTGATGTTTTATACTGTTCAGATATAGTGATGTTTTATACTGTTCAGATATAGTGATGTTTTATACTGTTCAGATATAGTGATGTTTTAGACTGTTCAGATATAGTGATGTGTTATATATAGTGATGTTTTATATATAGTGATGTTTTATATATAGTGATGTTTTATATATAGTGATGTTTTAGACTGTTCAGATATAGTGATGTTTTATACTGTTCAGATATAGTGATGTTTTATATATAGTGATGTTTTATATATAGTGATGTTTTATATATAGTGATGTTTTATATATAGTGATGTTTTATATATAGTGATATTTTAGACTGTTCAGATATAGTGATGTTTTATATATAGTGATGTTTTATATATAGTGATATTTTATATATAGTGATGTTTTATATATAGTGATGTTTTATATATAGTGATGTTTTATATATAGTGATATTTTAGACTGTTCAGATATAGTGATGTTTTATATATAGTGATGTTTTATATATAGTGATGTTTTATATATAGTGATGTTTTATATATAGTGATGTTTTATATATAGTGATGTTTTATATATAATGATGTTTTATACTGTTCAGATATAGTGATGTTTTATATATAGTGATGTTTTATATATAGTGATGTTTTATATATAGTGATGTTTTATATATAGTGATGTTTTATACTGTTCAGATATAGTGATGTTTTATACTGTTCAGATATAGTGATGTTTTATATATAGTGATGTTTTAGACTGTTCAGATATAGTGATGTTTTATATATAGTGATGTTTTATATATAGTGATGTTTTATATATAGTGATGTTTTATATATAGTGATGTTTTATATATAGTGATGTTTTATATATAGTGATGTTTTATATATAGTGATGTTTTAGACTGTTCAGATATAGTGATGTTTTAGACTGTTCAGATATAGTGATGTTTTATACTGTTCAGATATAGTGATGTTTTATATATAGTGATGTTTCAGACTGTTCAGATATAGTGATGTTTTATATATAGTGATGTTTTAGACTGTTCAGATATAGTGATGTTTTAGACTGTTCAGATATAGTGATGTTTTAGACTGTTCAGATATAGTGATGTTTTATACTGTTCAGATATAGTGATGTTTTATATATAGTGATGTTTTAGACTGTTCAGATATAGTGATATTTGATTAAATGTCAGGATTTGACATATACTGAGTGTAAATGTATTTGACTAAGTTGTGTGTATACCTCCTTCTTCAGCTGTCATATGGATTGGTTTCGGAGGCAGCAGGTAGGAGGTGGGTGGGGATAAATAAATAAATTATCCCCCAAGTTCATCATGTAAACGTTCCCTGCCGAACGGAGCACATTCCTCAAACAGACACCTCCTTTGGAGAAGGACGCTGATAAAGAGATAGACGAGCAGCTCCCCTGCACTCCCACTGAGTGTGTGTGTGTGTGTGTGTGTGTGTGTGTGTGTGTGTGTGTGTGTGTGTGTGTGTGTGTGTGTGTGTGTGTGTTTCTGAGAGAGAGAATGAGATCAATGACATTTGTGACAATGACAATCACATGAAGAGACAGACACAGAGGTCACACACTGACACACACACACACACACACACACACACACACACACACACACACACACACACACACACACACACACACACACACACACACACACACACACACACACACACACACACACACACACACAGCAGAAGTGTAGTAATGTCTGTGTAATGTCTAATCCCGCTCTGGCTATCGTCAGCACACGATATTTATATTGGTAGAGTTTTGCTCCAAAACTATATATTTTCAGAAATGTTGGTGAATTAGCTTTTATTGTTTAAAGAAAATATGAAAGAGATTGGTGTGTTTGTTCACCATCTAATCATGGCATGGGGGTCGTTCAATGACAGACGTGTATTTGTTCAACATATATCACTTTATGGTTTCATTTTCTGAGAGACAAATAATCATGTTTTTCTTCAAAATACTACAAAATACTTCAAAATACTACAAAATACTTCAAAATACTATATATCCAACCTCACTCTCAGAGAAATCAGTAGTACTGCTAGGTTTTACACAGTCAAACGTAACAAATAACTACATTTTTAATAAAATAAAATATTTACATTTGACATTTTAGTTATTTAGCAGATGTTCTTATGCAGAGTGACTTATCCAGAGTGACTTATCCAGTGTGACTTATCCTGAGTGACTTATCCAGGGTGACTTATCCAGTGTGACTTATCCTGAGTGACTTATCCAGAGTGACCTATCCAGAGTGACTTATCCAGAGTGACTTATCCAGAGTGACTTATCCTGAGTGTCTTATCCTGGGTGACTTATCCTGAGTGACTTATCCAGAGTGACTAATCCAGAGTGACTTATCCAGAGTGACTTATCCAGAGTGACTTATCCAGAGTGATTTATCCAGAGTGACATAGGGTAAGTGACTTAGGGTAAGTGACTTCATCTTAGGATCGCTAGGTGTGACAAACACAGCTCACAGTCAAATATACACGATACTAACGTTCCAATCGATATCCAGCTCACCGTCTCCCCCCCCCCAAAAAAAAACACAAAACGGGAACATTTGGAGGACATGACGTAATGGGAATAATCTTTTAATTTCCACTTCACACTGACAAAGTTGTCTTGATTTACAGAGATATTCCACCCTACTTGTTCCAATGAAGCTTCCTGTAACCCATTTACATAGATATTGTGGGGGGGGGGGGGCAGGTTGCCTAGTGGGGGGGGGGGGGGGGGGGGGCAGGTTGCCTACACTCTTATTCAGCTGACCCTGAATAATGCAGTTAACCCCCTGTTCCCCGGTAGGCCGTCATTAGAAATAAAACATTTGTTTTTATCTGACTTGCCTAGTTAAATAAATACTTTTTTCCACATTACTAGTGGCAGTAGTAACATAATACTTTACTGTAGATAGTATATGTTGTGTAGTATATAGTTGTAACGTAATACTTTACTGTAGATAGTATATGTTGTGTAGTATATAGTAGTAACGTAATACTTTACTGTAGATAGTATATGTTGTGTAGTATATAGTACTAACATAATACTTTCCTGTAGATAGTATATGTTGTGTAGTATATAGTAGTAATGTAATACTTTACTGTAGATAGTATATGTTGTGTAGTATATAGTAGTAACTTAATACTTTACTGTAGATAGTATATGTTGTGTAGTATATAGTAGTAACGTAATACTTTACTGTAGATAGTATATGTTGTGTAGTATATAGTAGTAACTTAATACTTTACTGTATATAGTATATGTTGTGTATTATATAGTAGTAACGTAATACTTTACTGTAGATAGTATATGTTGTGTAGTATATAGTAGTAACGCAATACTTTACTGTAGATAGTATATGTTGTGTAGTATATAGTAGTAACGTAATACTTTACTGTATATAGTATATGTTGTGTAGTATATAGTAGTAACTTAATACTTTACTGTATATAGTATATGTTGTGTATTATATAGTAGTAACGTAATACTTTACTGTAGATAGTATATGTTGTGTAGTATATAGTAGTAACGCAATACTTTACTGTAGATAGTATATGTTGTGTAGTATATAGTAGTAACTGAATACTACTGTAGATAGTAAATGTTGTGTAGTATAGAGTAGTACCTGAATACTAATGTAGATAGTATATGTTGTGTAGTATATAGTACACACTGAAGACTACTGTAGATAGTATATGTTGTGTAGTATATAGTAGTAACTGAATACTACTGTATATAGTATATGTTGTGTAGTATATAGTAGTAACTGAATACTACTGTAGAAAGTACATGTTGTCTAGTATATAGTAGTAACTGAATACTACTGTAGATAGTATATGTTGTGTATTATATAGTAGTAACTGAATACTACTGTAGAAAGTACATGTTGTGTAGTATATAGTAGTAACTGAATAGTACTGTAGATAGTATATGTTGTCTAGTATATAGTAGTAACTGAATACTACTGTAGATAGTATATGTTGTGTATTATATAGTAGTAACTGAATACTACTGTAGAAAGTACATGTTGTGTAGTATATAGTAGTAACTGAAGACTACTGTAGATAGTATATGTTGTGTATTATATAGTAGTAACTGAATACTACTGTAGATAGTATATGTTGTCTAGTATATAGTAGTAACTGAAGACTACTGTAGATAGTATATGTTGTCTAGTATATAGTAGTAACTGAATACTACTGTAGATAGTATATGTTGTGTATTATATAGTAGTAACTGAATACTACTGTAGATAGTATATGTTGTCTAGTATATAGTAGTAACTGAAGACTACTGTAGATAGTATATGTTGTCTAGTATATAGTAGTAACTGAATACTACTGTAGATAGTATATGTTGTCTAGTATATAGTAGTAACTGAAGACTACTGTAGATAGTATATGTTGTCTAGTATATAGTAGTAACTGAATACTACTGTAGATAGTATATGTTGTGTATTATATAGTAGTAACTGAATACTACTGTAGATAGTATATGTTGTCTAGTATATAGTAGTAACTGAATACTACTGTAGATAGTATATGTTGTCTAGTATATAGTAGTAACTGAATACTACTGTATATAGTATATGTTGTGTAGTATATAGTAGTAACTGAATACTACTGTAGATAGTATATGTTGTCTAGTATATAGTAGTAACTGAATACTACTGTAGATAGTATATGTTGTGTATTATATAGTAGTAACTGAATACTACTGTATATAGTATATGTTGTGTAGTATATAGTAGTAACTGAATACTACTGTAGAAAGTACATGTTGTCTAGTATATAGTAGTAACTGAAGACTACTGTAGATAGTATATGTTGTCTAGTATATAGTAGTAACTGAATACTACTGTAGATAGTATATGTTGTGTATTATATAGTAGTAACTGAATACTACTGTAGATAGTATATGTTGTTTGGTATATAGTGTAGTAGTAACTGAATACTTTACTCAGTAACGGCGGTCCAGGAGGAGAGGCTAATTTAACCTGGCTTTACTGTATCATCCACCTAATCATTTCCCCAGTATGCATCACTTCACATCTGTATCAAATCAAGTCATTAACCTTGACCTCTCTCATAGCGACACCTAGTGGTGAACATGGTGAGTGAACACAATAGAATCTCTGCATGGCTCTAGAATGGGAGAGATTCCATTGGTTCTTTTGTCAATAGTCGGGGCGGCAGGTAGCCTAGTGGTTAGAGTGTAGAGGTGGCAGGTAGCCTAGTGGTTAGAGTGTAGAGGGGGCAGGTAGCCTAGTGGTTAGAGTGTAGAGGTGGCAGGTAGCCTAGTGGTTAGAGTGTAGAGGGGGCAGGTAGCCTAGTGGTTAGAGTGTAGAGGGGGCAGGTAGCCTAGTGGTTAGAGTGTAGAGGGGGCAGGTAGCCTAGTGGTTAGAGTGTAGAGGTGGCAGGTAGCCTAGTGGTTAGAGTGTAGAGACGGCAGGTAGCCTAGTGGTTAGAGTGTAGAGGCGGCAGGTAGCCTAGTGGTTAGAGTGTAGAGGTGGCAGGTAGCCTAGTGGTTAGAGTGTAGAGGTGGCAGGTAGCCTAGTGGTTAGAGTGTCGAGGTGGCAGGTAGCCTAGTGGTTAGAGTGTAGAGACGGCAGGTAGCCTAGTGGTTAGAGTGTAGAGACGGCAGGTAGCCTAGTGGTTAGAGTGTAGAGACGGCAGGTAGCCTAGTGGTTAGAGTGTAGAGACGGCAGGTAGCCTAGTGGTTAGAGTGTAGAGGCGGCAGGTAGCCTAGTGGTTAGAGTGTAGAGACGGCAGGTAGCCTAGTGGTTAGAGTGTAGAGGCGGCAGGTAGCCTAGTGGTTAGAGTGTAGATGCGGCAGGTAGCCTAGTGGTTAGAGTGTAGAGGTGGCAGGTAGTCTAGTGGTTAGAGTGTAGAGGTGGCAGGTAGCCTAGTGGTTAGAGTGTAGAGGTGGCAGGTAGCCTAGTGGTTAGAGTGTAGAGGTGGCAGGTAGACTAGTGGTTAGAGTGTAGAGGCGGCAGGTAGCCTAGTGGTTAGAGTGTAGAGGTGGCAGGTAGCCTAGTGGTTAGAGTGTAGAGGCGGCAGGTAGCCTAGTGGTTAGAGTGTAGAGGTGGCAGGTAGCCTAGTGGTTAGAGTGTAGAGGTGGCAGGTAGCCTAGTGGTTAGAGTGTAGAGGTGGCAGGTAGACTAGTGGTTAGAGTGTAGAGGCGGCAGGTAGCCTAGTGGTTAGAGTGTAGAGGTGGCAGGTAGCCTAGTGGTTAGAGTGTAGAGGCGGCAGGTAGCCTAGTGGTTAGAGTGTAGAGGTGGCAGGTAGCCTAGTGGTTAGAGTGTAGAGACGGCAGGTAGCCTAGTGGTTAGAGTGTCGAGGCGGCAGGTAGCCTAGTGGTTAGAGTGTAGAGGCGGCAGGTAGCCTAGTGGTTAGAGTGTAGAGGCGGCAGGTAGCCTAGTGGTTAGAGTGTAGAGGCGGCAGGTAGCCTAGTGGTTAGAGTG
>NC_074705.1:1737867-1747867 GCF_029448725.1 Salvelinus fontinalis
AATACATGTCCCCTGGTTATCAGTATGTTGTTCTGTGTCCTCGTCCAATACATGTCCCCTGTTTATCAGTATGTAGTTCTGTGTCCTCGTCCAATACATGTCCCCTGGTTATCATTGTGTTGTTCTGTGTCCTCGTCCAATACATGTCCCCTGTTTATCAGTGTTCTGTGTCCTCGTCCAATACATGTCCCCTGTTTATCAGTATGTTGTTCTGTGTCCTCGTCCAATACATGTCCCCTGTTTATCATTGTGTTGTTCTGTGTCCTCGTCCATTACATGTCCCCTGTTTATCATTGTGTTTTTCTGTGTCCTCGTCCAATACATGTCCCCTGTTTATCAGTGTATGGTTCTGTGTCCTCGTCCAATACATGTCCCCTGGTTATCAGTATGTTGTTCTGTGTCCTCGTCCAATACATGTCCCCTGTTTATCAGTGTTCTGTGTCCTCGTCCAATAAATGTCCCCTGTTTATCAGTGTATTGTTCTGTGTCCTCGTCCAATACATGTCCCCTGGTTATCAGTGTGTTGTTCTGTGTCCTCGTCCAATACATGTCCCCTGGTTATCAGTATGTTGTTCTGTGTCCTCGTCCAATAAATGTCCCCTGGTTATCATTATGTTGTTCTGTGTCCTCTTCCATTGTTCACAGCGATGCTCCATCTCTCTCTCTCCCCCTCTCCAACTCTCTCTCTCTCTCCAACTCTCTCTCCCCCTCTCCAACTCTCTCCCTCTCTCCCTCTCTCCCTCTCTCCCTCTCTCCCTCTCTCTCTCTCTCTCTCTCTCTCTCTCTCTCTCTCTCTCTCTCTCTCTCTCTCTCTCTCTCTCTCTCTCTCTCTCCCTCTCTTGTCTCCAACTCTCTCTCCCCCTCTCCAACTCTCTCTCCCCCCTCTCCAACTCTCTCTCTCTCTCTCTCTCTCTCTCCAACTCTCTCTCTCCTGTCTCCAACTCTCTCTCCCCCTCTCCAACTCTCTCTCCCCCCTCTCCAACTCTCTCTCCCCCCTCTCCAACTCTCTCTCCCCCCTCTCTCCAACTCTCTCTGTCTCTCTCTCTCTTGTCTCCATCTCTCTCCCCCCTCTCCAACTCTCTCTCCTTCCTCTCCAACTCTCTCTCCCCCTCTCCAACTCTCTCTCTTTCTCTCCTGTCTCCAACTCTCTCTCCCCCCTGTCCAACTCTCTCTCTCTCTCTTCAACTCTCTCTCTTTCTCCCCCCTCTCCAAGTCTCTCTCTCTACCCCCTCTCCATCTTTCTCTCTCTCCCCCCTCCTGCTCTCTCTCTCTTTCCCCCTCTCCAACGCTCTCTCTCTCCCCCATCTCCATCTCTTTCTGTCTCTCCCCCCTCTCCATCTCTCTCTCCCCCCTCTCCATATCTCTCTCTTTCTCTCTCTTTCCAGGCTTATCTCAGGTAGTGGTTACATGTAATGATCCTCTAGTGTCCCCACTCCACTTTCTTTTCAACTAAATGGTGAGAGAGGGAGGGAGATCGATAAAGAGTCAGAAAGAAAGTCAGAGATAGAGAAGAGGAATGGGAAGAAAGATGGAGGGAGGGAGACGCAGAGAGGAAAAGAGAGAGGGAGAGTAGTGTGGGACTGCCATCTGTTGATGAGAGTGAGAGAAGACAGACTTCTTCTTCAGATTTTTCTTCTTGTTGTTCTACCAACTAAAGTTATACAGAAGAGAGAGAGAGAGAGAGAGAGAGAGAGAGAGAGAGAGAGAGAGAGAGAGAGAGAGAGAGAGAGAGAGAGAGAGAGAGAGAGAGAGAGAGAGAGAGAGAAATAAAAGTTTGAAAAACTTCTTCTTGCTTCTTTACCTGGTCATTCTATCAGTACTAATTCATATTCTATGTGTACAGTAGTTACTGTAATGTTATCAGGGTGAATGTCCTCAATCACTTTTTCTTACTGATACTTTGTATCCTATTTCCATTATGATAATCACAATAAATAATCACAATAATGAGCATGTATGATTCTGATACCGAGGTGATCACTCCTCAGGAGAGGGAGGAGAGGGGGGAGAGGGGGAGGAAGGAGGAGAGGGGAAGTGGGGGGGGGGGTGAATAATAAAACCTCCACTGTTGTTGATTGGGAACAGGCAGTTCAGAGAAACAGATTAGACTATCTAATTATAATCTCTGCCTTTGGTTGACTTGATGCCTTTGATGTGGATGTGACTGCAGAGAGAGTCTTCACTCCCTCTCCTTTCTCTCTCTCTGTCTGTCTCTCTCTCTCTCTGTTTCTCTCGCTCGCTCGCTCTCTCTCTCTCTCTCTCTCTCTCTCTCTCTCTGTTCTGTAAATAATGAGTGTTCTAATTAAGAGCGTGGTATGATGAGAGTGGGGTGCTTGTGGCCTTGGTGAGCTTCTTATTAGGAGGCTGGAATCCTTGGGGAAGGACATCGGGCATTTACAAGAAGAAGGGAGAGAATATTTATTTTGCTGTTGTTATTTATTCAACATAAAATGTATGGGGGTGCCAATCTGAAACGGTCTTCTATTTACATAACACAGAGTCGGAGATGGGTACTGGGACGCCAATCAAGTTAGCTAGCTCGTAGGGCCATGATGGTGCTCCGTGTGTGTGTGTGTGTGTGTGTGTGTGTGTGTGTGTGTGTGTGTGTGTGTGTGTGTGTGTGTGTGTGTGTGTGTGTGTGTGTGTGTGTGTGTGTGTGTGTGTGTGTGTGTGTGTGTGTGTGTGTGTGTGTGTGCAGACTACCCAGGGATGTGTTCCAAATGGTGCCATAATCCCTTTACAGTGCACTTACCTTCCAAATGAATTCTCAGGAATTTACCACCATGGCTGTGTACGACCCGCCCCCCCACCCCAAAAATACTCTCAAAGACCTTAAACAAAGTGGTACCTGTCACAAGACCCCCAGGTTGATGCTTATTTATTAAACCCTCTTAGGCCCCCCCCCTCCCCCCCCCTCCCCCACTATCTGAGATATCTACTGCAGCCCTCATCCCTCATCCCTCACCTACAACACCCGTTCGACCATGTCACATTCTGTTAAAGGTCCCGAAAGCACACGCATCCCTGGGTCGCTCCTCTTTTCAGATCGCTGCAGCTAACGACTGGAACGAGCTGCAACAAACACTCAATCTGGACAGTTTTATCTCCCATCTCTTCATTCAAAGACTCAATCATGGACACTCTTACTGATGGTTGTTGCTGCTTTGCCTGATGTAATGTTGTCTCTACCTTCTTGTTCTTTGTGCTGTTTTCTGTACCCAATAATGTTTGTACCTTGTGTCGTGCTGCTACCATGTTCTGTTGTAACCATGGACAGTATGGTTAACTTCTCTAGGGTAACCAGGGACAGTATGGTTAACTTCTCTAGGGTAACCAGGGACAGTTTGGTTAACTTCTCTAGGGTAACCAGGGACAGTATGGTTAACCTCTCTACGGTAACCAGGGACAGTTTGGTTAAACCGTACAGATACGACCTACGACCTTCGCAGATCGATCAAGATCGCAAGACACAAGTATAGAGACAAAGCGGAGGAGCAATTCAGCTGGTCGGACACCAGTCGTATGTGGCAGGGGCTCCAAACTATTATTACAAAAAGAAAGCCAGTCACGTTGAGGACACCGACACCATCCTACCGGACGAGTAAAACACATTTTTCTCCTGCTTTGAGCATAAAGAATCTGAGTTGCCAAGGAGAGCCCCTGAGGACAACGAGGGCTGCGACTCTGAGCTGACGAGGAGAGCCCCCTGAGGACAGCGAGGGCTGCGACTCTGAGCTGACGAGGAGAGCCCCTTAAGGACAACGAGGGCTACATGCTGATGTCTCCACGAAGGACGTACGTAAGTCATTTAAGCATGTTAACCTTCGCAAGGCTTGCCGGCCCAGACGGTATCCCTAGCCACACCCTCAAAGCAAGTGCAGACCGGCTAGCTTTTGTATTTTCGTACATTTTCAATCTGCATTAAAAAAATATATTTTAGTCATTTAGCATTTTATTAGTATTTAATTAAATGTTTTGGGTCAATTATCTACACAAAATATTCTGTAAGGTCAAATTGGAAGAAACATTGTAGCTCAGGCTGTTATCCTGCTTCAAGATGTCCACCATCATCCCCTGATCAAGAAAGACAAAGTACCTGAACTGAATGACAAGCAACCCATCACATCCCTTTATCTGTTATTTGACCAGGTAAGTTGACTGAGAACACGTTCTCATTTACAGCAACGACCTGGGGAATAGTTACAGGGGAGAGGAGGGGGGATGAATGAGCCAATTGTAAACTGGGGATTATTAGGTGACCATGATGGTTTGAGGGCCAGATTGGGAATTTAGCCAGGACACCGGGGTTATATAACACCCCTACTCTTACGATAAGAGCCATGGGATCTTTAGTGACCACAGAGAGTCAGGACACCCGTTTAACGTCCCATCCAAAAGACGGCTGTCACGTTCCTGACCTTATTTTCCTTTGTTTAGCTTTGTTTAGTTGGTCAGGACGTGAGCTGGGTGGGCAGTCTATGTTGTTTGTTTCTATGTTTAGTTTCATTGTTAATTAGCCTTATATGGTTCTCAATCAGGGGCAGGTGTTTGACGTTTCCTCTGATTGAGAACCATATTAACTTTTTATGGCTGCAGGGGCAGTATTGAGTAGCTCTGAATAAAGGTGCCCATTTCAAACGGCCTCGTACTCAATTCTTGCTCGTACAATATGCATATTATTATTACTATTGGATAGAAAACACTCTCTAGTTTCTAAAACCGTTTGAATTATATCTGTGAGTCAAACAGAACTCATTTGGCACAAACTTCCTGACCAGGAAGTGGAAAGTCTGAAATCGAGGCTCTGTTCTTCTTCCTGCCTATACATGGGCACTTCATAGACCTTCCCCTGGATGTCAAGAGGCTGTGAGAGAAGAAATTTGGTGTTTATCTTGGTCTGAATTGGAATACAAGCTCTTTGTATGACGTGTCCCTCATTTCCGGTACTCTTGGGAGCGCGAGGTGGACAGTGGGATTGCCTTCTGTTTAGCTGCCGTTATGGACGACTACTATCTCCGGCTCTGATTTTATTTGATACATGTGACCATATCATCGTAAAGTATGTTTTTTCAATATAGTTTAATCAGATTATTGAAATTTTTTCGGGAGTTTTGCCGTGTTCCGTTCTCTGACTTTGTTGACGATGGAGAGATCCGTGCCACTTAGCTAGTGCGCGTGCTAAATGAAGAGGGAAAGTTGCCGTTCTAAATCCAAACAACGACTGTTCTGGACAAAGGACCCCTTGTCCAACATTCTGATGGAAGATCAGCAAAAGTAAGAAACATTTTATGATGCTATTTCATATATCTGTCGTAGATGTGAACTAGTCGTCGGCGCCCAAGTGTTTCTGGCTATTGTGCTAAGCTAATATAACGCTACATTTTGTTTTCGCTGTAAAACACTTAATAAATCGGAAATATTGTCTGGAATCACAAGATGCCTGTCTTTCATTTGCTGTACACTATGTATTTTTCAGAAATGTTTTATGATGAGTAATTAGGTATTTGACGTTGGTGTCTGTAAGTTTTATGGCTGCTTTCGGTGCAATTTCTGATTGTAGCTGCAATGTAAACTATGATTTATACCTGAAATATGCACATTTTTCTAACAAAACATATGCTGTACAATAAATATGTTATCAGACTGTCATCTGATGAAGTTGTTTCTTGGTTAGTGGCTATTTATATCTTTTTTTGGTCGAATTTGTGATAGCTACTGATGGAGTAAAAACTGGTGGAGTAAAAAAAGTGGTGTCTTTTGCTTACATGGTTAGCTAATAGATTTACATATTGTGTCTTCCCTGTAAAACATTTTAAAAATCGGACATGTTGGCTGGATTCACAAGATGTGTACCTTTCATATGCTGTATTGGACTTGTTAACTTCTTGCGACTACAGGGGGTGCTGTTTTCTCATTAGCATAATTGCATTACAGATTAAACGGCTTCCTATTAAATTCTTGCTCGTACAATATGCATATTATTACTATTATTGGATAGAAAACACTCTCTAGTTTCTATAGGCGTTGGAATTTTGTCTCTGAGTGGAACAGAACTCATTCTACAGCAATTTCCCTGACATGGAGTCAGATTTCACACATTTTGGCCCCTGATCTGGAGTCAGTTTAAAGGCCACTGTGAACGCTATCAGGATACGGACACTGCTTACGTCTTCCCCTGGATGCCTTTACGTAATGACGATTTGAATGGTATCGATTGCGCAATCACAGCCCCTATAAAACAAAAACACATGTAGGTAGGAACTCTTTTCCAGATGCGTCGGGCGCGCGGTGGACACCGACCTGCTCTTTTTCCAAGCATTAGTGTAGCCAGTTATATTTCTCCGGTCATGTTTCTACTCGTTATAGGAGTTAAAAACATCATAAGGTAGTTAATTTAAACCGTTTTATAGCAATTTATATCCGTTTAGTGCGATTTTGGGACATTTATTTCTGAGACACTGTGAATCTCTGGGCACGGTTCCAGTTCATGCCGAACGCAATGGGCATTTCTACATGGCAAGAGGACAGCTTTCGACTAAAAGACGATTAGACCCAAGAAAGGATTCTTTGCCCAAGATTCTGATGGAAGAACAGCTCAAAGTAGGAACAATTTATTATGATAAATCGTGTTTCTGTCGAGAAATGTTAATCGCTTATGACGCCATTTTGTTTGACGTAGCTTCGCTTGGCGCAAACTGTATTGAAAAGTAAGGATAATTTAAAAAATGTAAATCAGCGATTGTATTAAGAATTAAATTGTCTATCAATCGCTGTCCACCCTATATTTTTTAGTCACGTTTATGAGTATTTAAGTATACGACTAGATCACTGTCTAATATGGCGCACGACATTGTCTGACCAGCTGGGCAACTTTTGTCATTGTCTAACCATGATTTTGGTGGCTAAATATGCACATTTTCGAACAAACTGTATATGTATGTTGTAATGTGATGTTACAGGAGTGTCATCTGAAGAATTTTGAGAAGGTTAGTGAAAAAATGTATATATTTTGGCGATGTTTACGTTATCGCTCTCTTTGGCTAGAATCAATGCTCTGGTAACGTTTGCATATGTGGTATGCTAATATAACGATTTATTGTGTTTTCGCTGTAAGACACTTAGAAAATCTGAAATATTGTCTTTATTCACAGGATCTGTGTCTTTCGATTAGTGTATGCTGTGTATTTTTACGAAATGTTTGATGATTAGTAATTAGGTAAACACGTTGCTCTATGTATTTATTCTAGTCCATTTGTGACGGTGGGTGCAATTGTAAACTATGATATCTACCTGAAATATGCACATTTTTCTAACAAGACCTATCCTATACCATAAATATGTTATCAGACTGTCATCTGATGAGGTTTTTTCTTGGTTAGTGGCTATCAATATCTTAGTTTAGCCGAATTGGTGATAGCACCTGATGGAGTAAGAAACTGATGGAGTTAGAAAAGTGGTGTCTTTTGCTAACGTGGTTAGCTAATAGATTTACATATTTTGTCTTCCCTGTAAAACATTTTAAAAATCTGAAATGGTGGCTTTATTCACAAGATCTGTATCTTTCATTAGGTGTCTTGGACTTGTGATTTAATGATATTTAGATGCTACAATTTAATTGTGACGCTATGCTAGGCTATGCTACTCAGTGTGGGGCGGGGTGGGGGGTGCTCCCGGACCCGGGGTAGATACTCGTGAAAGGTTAATGTGTGAAAGTAAAATATTTAAAAAATATATATTTTGAATTTCGCGCCCTGCACTTGAGCTGGCTGTTGTCATAAGTGTACCGACGTCGGGCTTGCAGCCATAAGAATTAACCTGTCTAGGATCAGCGTGGCGCTAGCGGCACCCCCCCCCCCCCCCCCCACTGAAAAACCAGTGCCGCGAAATTCAAAAAAAATATTTTTTTAAAATATTTAACTTTCACACATTAAAGTCCAATACAGCTAATGAAAGACACAGATCTTATGAATCCAGTCAACATTTCCGATTTTTAAAATGTTTTACAGGGAAGACACAATATGTAAAGATGTACATCTATTACCTAAAAACACATTAGCATAATCCACCATCTTTTATTTGTCCACCAACACCAGTAGCCATCACCAATTCGGCTAAACTAAGATATCTATAGCCCCTAACCAACAAAAAAACTCATTAGATGACAGTCTGATAACATATTTATGGTATGGGATAGGTTTTGTTAGAAAAAAGTGCATATTTCAGGTATATGGCATAGTTTACAATTGCACCCACCATCACAAATGGACTAGAATAATTACAATGAGCAACGTGTTTACCTAACTACTAATCATCAAACATTTCGTAAAAATACACAGCATACACGAATCGAAAGACACAGATCCTGTGAATACAGACAATATTTCAGATTTTCTAAGTGTCTTACAGCGAAAACACAATAAATCGTTATATTAGCTTAGCACATAGCAATTAGCAGCCCAGCATTGATTCTAGCCAAAGTGAGCGATAAAAGTCAACATCGCCAAAAGATATTAATTTTTTCACTAACCTTCTCAGAATTCTTCCGATGACACTCCTGTAACATCACATTACAACATGCATATACAGTTTGATCGAAAATGTTTATATTTAGCCACCAAAATCATGGTTAGACAATGTGAAATGTAGACAAGCTGGTAAAGAAAATGTCCTTGCGCCACTTAGACAGTGATCTACTCTTATACATAAATACTCATAAACGTGACTAAAAAATATAGGGTAGACAGGGATTGATAGACAATTTAATTCTTAATACAATTGCGTTATTACATTTTTTTATTTATCCTTACTTTTCAATACAGTTTGCGCCAAGCGAAGCTACGTCAAAAAACATGGCGTCCTAAGCCACTAAAATGTTTCGACAGAAACACGATTTATCATAATAAAAATGTCCTACCTTGAGCTGTTCTTCCATCAGTATCTTGGGCAAAGGATCCTTTCTTGGGAGAAATCGTCTTTTGGTGGAAAGCTGTCCTCTTGCCATGTGGAAATGTCAACTGCGTTCGGGATGAACTGAAAAGCGTGCCCAACTTTTCACATCGTTGCAAAAATAAATGTCCCAAAATCGCACTAAACGGATATAAATTGCTATAAAACGCTTTAAATTAACTACTTTATGATGTTTGTAACTCCTATAACGAGTGAAAAGATGACCGGAGAAATATAACAGGCTAAACTAACGCTTGGAACAGGAGAGGGTCGGTGTCTTCCACGCGCGTTACGCAGCTCCCAAAGAATGACTAGCTTCAGAGTTTTTTCATTTGTAGGGCCTGTGAACGCGCAATCGAGCCCGTTGGAATCGTCATCACGTAAAGGCATCCAGGGGAAGACGTAAGAAGTGTCCGTATAGTCATAGCAACGACAGTGCCCTTTTAACTGACTTCAGAAAAGTGGCCAACATTTCTCAAATCTGACTCCATGTCAGGGAAATTGCTGTAGAATGGGCTCTGTTCCACTTAGAGACAAAATTTCAACTCCTATAGAAACTATAGACTGTTTTCTATCCAATAATAATAATAATATGCATATTGTACGATCAAGGATTTTGTGGGAAGCCGTTTAAAAAATTAGCCACATTAGCATAAATAGTCTAAACAGCGCCCCCATCCCCAACAGGTTATTAAGGTAGGCTGTTCACACTGTTTGTTTGTGGGTGATTGTCTTCCGTGTCAGTGTTTGTACCACACGGGAGTGTTTCGTCTTGTCTAGTCTGTACCTGTTTGTGAGTTCTTCGTTATATGTAAGTTCACATGTTCAGGTCTGTTGACGTCGTTTGTTGTTTTGTATAGTTTGTCAGTGTTCTTCATTTCGTCTTGTTTAAAATAAATCAAACATGTATTCTTCACAAGCTGCGTTTTGGTCCGATCCATGCTCCTCCTCAGACAAGGAGGAGAACAAGCGTTACAACGGCTCCCTACACAGGACAATGTCCCCAACCACTGCCCTGGGGCATTGGGAGCTCTTCGGACCAGAGGAAAGAGTT
>NC_074705.1:1752867-1757099 GCF_029448725.1 Salvelinus fontinalis
TCATATTAAACTGCTCCTGATGATACCAGGTCATATCATATTAAACTGCTCCTGGTGATACCAGGTCATATCATATCATATTAAACTGCTCCTGATGATACCAGGTCATATCATATTAAACTGCTCCTGGTGATACCAGGTCATATCATATTAAACTGCTCCTGGTGATACCAGGTCATATCACATTAAACTACTCCTGATGATACCAGGTCATATTAAACTGCTCCTGATGATACCAGGTCATATCATATTAAACTGCTCCTGGTGATACCAGGTCATATCATATTAAACTGCTCCTGATGATACCAGGTCATATCATATTAAACTGCTCCTGGTGATACCAGGTCATATCATATTAAACTGCTCCTGATGATACCAGGTCATATCATATTAAACTGCTCCTGATGATACCAGGTCATATCATATTAAACTGCTCCTGATGATACCAGGTCATATCATATTAAACTGCTCCTGGTGATACCAGGTCATATCATATTAAACTGCTACTGGTTATACCAGGTCATATCATATTAAACTGCTCCTGATGATACCAGGTCATATCATATCATATTAAACTGCTCCTGGTGATACCAGGTCATATCATATCATATTAAACTGCTCCTGATGATACCAGGTCATATCATATCATATTAAACTGCTCCTGGTGATACCAGGTCATATCATATTAAACTGCTCCTGATGATACCAGGTCATATCATATTAAACTGCTCCTGATGATACCAGGTCATATCATATTAAACTGCTCCTGATGATACCAGGTCATATCATATTAAACTGCTCCTGGTTATACCAGGTCATATCATATTAAACTGCTCCTGGTGATACCAGGTCATATCATATTAAACTGCTCCTGATGATACCAGGTCATATCATATTAAACTGCTCCTGATGATACCAGGTCATATCATATTAAACTGCTCCTGGTGATACCAGGTCATATCATATTAAACTGCTCCTGGTGATACCAGGTCATATCATATTAAACTGCTCCTGGTGATACCAGGTCATATCATATTAAACTGCTACTGATGATACCAGGTCATATCATATTAAACTGTTCCTGATGATACCAGGTCATATCATATTAAACTGCTCCTGATGATGCCAGGTCATATCATATTAAACTGCTCCTGGTGATACCAGGTCATATCATATTAAACTGCTACTGATGATACCAGGTCATATCATATTAAACTGCTCCTGATGATACCAGGTCATATCATATTAAACTGCTCCTGGTGATACCAGGTCATATCATATCATATTAAACTGATCCTGATGATACCAGGTCATATCATATTAAACTGCTCCTGATGATACCAGGTCATATCATATTAAACTGCTCCTGATGATACCAGGTCATATCATATTAAACTGCTCCTGATGATACCAGGTCATATCACATTAAACTGCTCCTGATGATACCAGGTCATATCATATTAAACTGCTCCTGGTGATACCAGGTCATATCATATTAAACTGCTTCTGATGATACCAGGTCATATCATATTAAACTGCTCCTGATGATACCAGGTCATATCATATTAAACTGCTCCTGGTGATACCAGGTCATATTAAACTGCTCCTGATGATACCAGGTCATATCATATTAAACTGCTCCTGATGATACCAGGTCATATCATATTAAACTGCTCCTGATGATACCAGGTCATATCATATTAAACTGCTCCTGGTGATACCAGGTCATATCATATTAAACTGCTCCTGATGATACCAGGTCATATCATATTAAACTGCTCCTGATGATACCAGGTCATATCATATCATATTAAACTGCTCCTGATGATACCAGGTCATATCATATTAAACTGCTCCTGGTGATACCAGTTCGTATAATATTAAACTGCTCCTGATGATACCAGGTCATATCATATCATATTAAACTGCTCCTGATAATACCAGGTCATATCATATTAAACTGCTCCTGGTGATACCAGGTCATATCATATTAAACTGCTCCTGGTGATACCAGGTCATATCATATTAAACTGCTCCTGATGATACCAGGTCATATCATATTAAACTGCTCCTGGTGATACCAGGTCATATCATATTAAACTGCTCCTGGTGATACCAGGTCATATCATATTAAAGTGCTCCTGATGATACCAGGTCATATCATATTAAACTGCTCCTGATGATACCAGGTCATATCATATCATATTAAACTGCTCCTGATGATACCAGGTCATATCATATTAAACTGCTCCTGGTGATACCAGGTCATATCATATCATATTAAACTGCTCCTGGTGATACCAGGTCATATCATATCATATTAAACTGCTCCTGATGATACCAGGTCATATCATATTAAACTGCTCCTGGTGATACCAGGTCATATCATATCATATTAAACTGCTCCTGGTGATACCAGGTCACATCATATTAAACTGCTCCTGATGATACCAGGTCATATCATATCATATTAAACTGCTCCTGATGATACCAGGTCATATCATATTAAACTGCTCCTGGTGATACCAGGTCATATCATATTAAACTGCTCCTGGTGATACCAGGTCATATCATATTAAACTGCTCCTGATGATACCAGGTCATATCATATTAAACTGCTCCTGATGATACCAGGTCATATCATATTAAACTGCTCCTGGTGATACCAGGTCATATCATATTCAACTGCTCCTGATGATACCAGGTCATATCATATTAAACTGCTCCTGGTGATACCAGGTCATATCATATTAAACTGCTCCTGGTGATACCAGGTCATATCATATTAAACTGCTCCTGATGATACCAGGTCATATCATATTAAACTGCTCCTGGTGATACCAGGTCATATCATATTAAACTGCTCCTGATGATACCAGGTCATATCATATTAAACTGCTCCTGATGATACCAGGTCATATCATATTAAACTGCTCCTGGTGATACCAGGTCATATCATATTAAACTGCTCCTGGTGATACCAGGTCATATTAAACTGCTCCTGATGATACCAGGTCATATCATATTAAACTGCTCCTGGTGATACCAGGTCATATCATATTAAACTGCTCCTGATGATACCAGGTCATATCAAATTAAACTGCTCCTGGTGATACTAGGTCATATTATATCATATTAAACTGCTCCTGGTGATACCAGGTCATATCATATCATTTTAAACTGCTCCTGATGATACCAGGTCATATCATATTAAACTGCTCCTGGTGATACCAGGTCATATCATATTAAACTGCTCCTGATGATACCAGGTCATATCATATTAAACTGCTCCTGATGATACCAGGTCATATCATATTAAACTGCTCCTGATGATACCAGGTCATATCATATTAAACTGCTCCTGGTGATACCAGGTCATATCATATCATATTAAACTCCTCCTGATGATACCAGGTCATATCATATTAAACTGCTCCTGGTGATACCAGGTCATATTAAACTGCTCCTGATGATACCAGGTCATATCATATTAAACTGCTCCTGATGATACCAGGTCATATCATATTAAACTGCTCCTGATGATACCAGGTCATATCATTTTAAACTGCTCCTGATGATACAAGGTCATATCATATTAAACTGCTCCTGATGATACCAGGTCATATCATATTAAACTGCTCCTGGTGATACCAGGTCATATTAAACTGCTCCTGATGATACCAGGTCATATCATATTAAGCTGCTCCTGATGATACCAGGTCATATCATATTAAACTGCTCCTGGTGATACCAGGTCATATCAAATTAAACTGCTCCTGATGATACCAGGTCATATCATATTAAACTGCTCCTGATGATACCAGGTCATATCATATTAAACTGCTCCTGATGATACCAGGTCATATCATATTAAACTGCTCCTGATGATACCAGGTCATATCATATTAAACTGCTCCTGATGATACCAGGTCATATCATATTAAACTGCTCCTGATGATACCAGGTCATATCATATTAAACTGCTCCTGGTGATACCAGGTCATATCATATTAAACTGCTACTGGTTATACCAGGTCATATCATATTAAACTGCTCCTGATGATACCAGGTCATATCATATCATATTAAACTGTTCCTGGTGATACCAGGTCATATCATATCATATTAAACTGCTCCTGATGATACCAGGTCATATCATATCATATTAAACTGCTCCTGGTGATACCAGGTCATATCATATTAAACTGCTCCTGATGATACCAGGTCATATC
>NC_074705.1:1757199-1809825 GCF_029448725.1 Salvelinus fontinalis
GAGAGAGGATGACTGGTGGGTTGTACAGTACTATTTAACATGCTGAGAGAGGAGAGAGGATGACTGGTGGGTTGTACAGTACTATTTAACATGCTGAGAGAGGATGACTGGTGGGTTGTACAGTACTATTTAACATGCTGAGAGAGTAGAGAGGATGACTGGTGGGTTGTACAGTACTATTTAACATGCTGAGAGAGGAGAGAGGATGACTGGTGGGTTGTACAGTACTATTTAACATGTTGAGAGAGGAGAGAGGATGACTGGTGGGTTGTACAGTACTATTTAACATGCTGAGAGAGGAGAGAGGATGACTGGTGGGTTGTACAGTACTATTTAACATGTTGAGAGAGGAGAGAGGATGACTGGTGGGTTGTACAGTACTATTTAACATGTTGAGAGAGGAGAGAGGATGACTGGTGGGTTGTACAGTACTATTTAACATGTTGAGAGAGGAGAGAGGATGACTGGTGGGTTATACAGTACTATTTAACATGCTGAGAGAGGAGAGAGGATGACTGGTGGGTTGTACAGTACTATTTAACATGCTGAGAGAGGATGACTGGTGGGTTGTACAGTACTATTTAACATGTTGAGAGAGGATGACTGGTGGGTTGTACAGTACTATTTAACATGCTGAGAGAGGAGAGAGGATGACTGGTGGGTTGTACAGTACTATTTAACATGCTGAGAGAGGAGAGAGGATGACTGGTGGGTTGTACAGTACTATTTAACATGTTGAGAGAGTAGAGAGGATGACTGGTGGGTTGTACAGTACTATTTAACATGTTGAGAGAGGATGACTGGTGGGTTGTACAGTACTATTTAACATGCTGAGAGAGGATGACTGGTGGGTTGTACGGTACTATTTAACATGCTGAGAGAGGAGAGAGGATGACTGGTGGGTTGTACAGTACTATTTAACATGCTGAGAGAGGATGACTGGTGGGTTGTACAGTACTATTTAACATGTTGAGAGAGGATGACTGGTGGGTTGTACAGTACTATTTAACATGCTGAGAGAGGATGACTGGTGGGTTGTACAGTACTATTTAACATGCTGAGAGAGGAGAGAGGATGACTGGTGGGTTGTACAGTACTATTTAACATGCTGAGAGAGGATGACTGGTGGGTTGTACAGTACTATTTAACATGCTGAGAGAGGATGACTGGTGGGTTGTACAGTACTATTTAACATGTTGAGAGAGGAGAGAGGATGACTGGTGGGTTGTACAGTACTATTTAACATGCTGAGAGAGGAGAGAGGATGACTGGTGGGTTGTACAGTACTATTTAACATACTGAGAGAGGATGACTGGTGGGTTGTACAGTACTATTTAACATGCTGAGAGAGGAGAGAGGATGACTGGTGGGTTATACAGTACTATTTAACATGCTGAGAAAGGAGAGAGGATGACTGGTGGGTTGTACAGTACTATTTAACATGCTGAGAGAGGATGACTGGTGGGTTGTACAGTACTATTTAACATGCTGAGAGAGGAGAGAGGATGACTGGTGGGTTGTACAGTACTATTTAACATGCTGAGAGAGGATGACTGGTGGGTTGTACAGTACTATTTAACATGCTGAGAGAGGAGAGAGGATGACTGGTGGGTTATACAGTACTATTTAACATGCTGAGAGAGGAGAGAGGATGACTGGTGGGTTGTACAGTACTATTTAACATGCTGAGAGAGGATGACTGGTGGGTTGTACAGTACTATTTAACATGCTGAGAGAGGATGACTGGTGGGTTGTACAGTACTATTTAACATGCTGAGAGAGGAGAGAGGATGACTGGTGGGTTGTACAGTACTATTTAACATGCTGAGAGAGGAGAGAGGATGACTGGTGGGTTGTACAGTACTATTTAACATGCTGAGAGAGGAGAGAGGATGACTGGTGGGTTGTACGGTACTATTTAACATGCTGAGAGAGGATGACTGGTGGGTTGTACAGTACTATTTAACATGCTGAGAGAGTAGAGAGGATGACTGGTGGGTTGTACAGTACTATTTAACATGTTGAGAGAGGATGACTGGTGGGTTGTACAGTACTATTTAACATGCTGAGAGAGGAGAGAGGATGACTGGTGGGTTGTACAGTACTATTTAACATGCTGAGAGAGGATGACTGGTGGGTTGTACAGTACTATTTAACATGCTGAGAGAGGATGACTGGTGGGTTGTACAGTACTATTTAACATGCTGAGAGAGGATGACTGGTGGGTTGTACGGTACTATTTAACATGCTGAGAGAGGATGACTGGTGGGTTGTACAGTACTATTTAACATGAGAGAGAGTAGAGAGGATGACTGGTGGGTTGTACAGTACTATTTAACATGTTGAGAGAGGATGACTGGTGGGTTGTACAGTACTATTTAACATGCTGAGAGAGTAGAGAGGATGACTGGTGGGTTGTACAGTACTATTTAACATGTTGAGAGAGGAGAGAGGATGACTGGTGGGTTGTACAGTACTATTTAACATGCTGAGAGAGGATGACTGGTGGGTTGTACAGTACTATTTAACATGCTGAGAGAGGATGACTGGTGGGTTGTACAGTACTATTTAACATGCTGAGAGAGGATGACTGGTGGGTTGTACAGTACTATTTAACATGCTGAGAGAGGAGAGAGGATGACTGGTGGGTTGTACAGTACTATTTAACATGCTGAGAGAGGAGAGAGGATGACTGGTGGGTTGTACAGTACTATTTAACATGCTGAGAGAGGATGACTGGTGGGTTGTACAGTACTATTTAACATGCTGAGAGAGTAGAGAGGATGACTGGTGGGTTGTACAGTACTATTTAACATGCTGAGAGAGGAGAGAGGATGACTGGTGGGTTGTACAGTACTATTTAACATGCTTAGAGAGGAGAGAGGATGACTGGTGGGTTGTACAGTACTATTTAACATGCTGAGAGAGGAGAGAGGATGACTGGTGGGTTGTACAGTACTATTTAACATGCTGAGAGAGGAGAGAGGATGACTGGTGGGTTGTACAGTACTATTTAACATGCTGAGAGAGGAGAGAGGATGACTGGTGGGTTGTACAGTACTATTTAACATGTTGAGAGAGGATGACTGGTGGGTTGTACAGTACTATTTAACATGTTGAGAGAGGAGAGAGGGTGACTGGTGGGTTGTACAGTACTATTTAACATGCTGAGAGAGGAGAGAGGATGACTGGTGGGTTGTACAGTACTATTTAACATGCTGAGAGAGGAGAGAGGATGACTGGTGGGTTGTACAGTACTATTTAACATGTTGAGAGAGGAGAGAGGATGACTGGTGGGTTGTACAGTACTATTTAACATGTTGAGAGAGGATGACTGGTGGGTTGTACAGTACTATTTAACATGCTGAGAGAGGATGACTGGTGGGTTGTACAGTACTATTTAACATGCTGAGAGAGGATGACTGGTGGGTTGTACAGTACTATTTAACATGCTTAGAGAGGAGAGAGGATGACTGGTGGGTTGTACAGTACTATTTAACATGCTGAGAAAGGAGAGAGGATGACTGGTGGGTTGTACAGTACTATTTAACATGCTGAGAGAGGATGACTGGTGGGTTGTACAGTACTATTTAACATGCTGAGAGAGGAGAGAGGATGACTGGTGGGTTGTACAGTACTATTTAACATGCTGAGAGAGGAGAGAGGATGACTGGTGGGTTGTACAGTACTATTTAACATGCTGAGAGAGGAGAGAGGATGACTGGTGGGTTGTACAGTACTATTTAACATACTGAGAGAGGATGACTGGTGGGTTGTACAGTACTATTTAACATGCTGAGAGAGGAGAGAGGATGACTGGTGGGTTATACAGTACTATTTAACATGCTGAGAAAGGAGAGAGGATGACTGGTGGGTTGTACAGTACTATTTAACATGCTGAGAGAGGATGACTGGTGGGTTGTACAGTACTATTTAACATGCTGAGAGAGGAGAGAGGATGACTGGTGGGTTGTACAGTACTATTTAACATGCTGAGAGAGGATGACTGGTGGGTTGTACAGTACTATTTAACATGCTGAGAGAGGAGAGAGGATGACTGGTGGGTTATACAGTACTATTTAACATGCTGAGAGAGGAGAGAGGATGACTGGTGGGTTGTACAGTACTATTTAACATGCTGAGAGAGGATGACTGGTGGGTTGTACAGTACTATTTAACATGCTGAGAGAGGATGACTGGTGGGTTGTACAGTACTATTTAACATGCTGAGAGAGGAGAGAGGATGACTGGTGGGTTGTACAGTACTATTTAACATGCTGAGAGAGGAGAGAGGATGACTGGTGGGTTGTACAGTACTATTTAACATGCTGAGAGAGGAGAGAGGATGACTGGTGGGTTGTACAGTACTATTTAACATGCTGAGAGAAGATGACTGGTGGGTTGTACAGTACTATTTAACATGCTGAGAGAGGATGACTGGTGGGTTGTACAGTACTATTTAACATGCTGAGAGAGTAGAGAGGATGACTGGTGGGTTGTACAGTACTATTTAACATGCTGAGAGAGGAGAGAGGATGACTGGTGGGTTGTACAGTACTATTTAACATGCTGAGAGAGGATGACTGGTGGGTTGTACAGTACTATTTAACATGCTGAGAGAGGATGACTGGTGGGTTGTACAGTACTATTTAACATGCTGAGAGAGGATGACTGGTGGGTTGTACGGTACTATTTAACATGCTGAGAGAGGATGACTGGTGGGTTGTACAGTACTATTTAACATGAGAGAGAGTAGAGAGGATGACTGGTGGGTTGTACAGTACTATTTAACATGTTGAGAGAGGATGACTGGTGGGTTGTACAGTACTATTTAACATGCTGAGAGAGTAGAGAGGATGACTGGTGGGTTGTACAGTACTATTTAACATGTTGAGAGAGGAGAGAGGATGACTGGTGGGTTGTACAGTACTATTTAACATGCTGAGAGAGGATGACTGGTGGGTTGTACAGTACTATTTAACATGCTGAGAGAGGATGACTGGTGGGTTGTACAGTACTATTTAACATGCTGAGAGAGGATGACTGGTGGGTTGTACAGTACTATTTAACATGCTGAGAGAGGAGAGAGGATGACTGGTGGGTTGTACAGTACTATTTAACATGCTGAGAGAGGAGAGAGGATGACTGGTGGGTTGTACAGTACTATTTAACATGCTGAGAGAGGATGACTGGTGGGTTGTACAGTACTATTTAACATGCTGAGAGAGTAGAGAGGATGACTGGTGGGTTGTACAGTACTATTTAACATGCTGAGAGAGGAGAGAGGATGACTGGTGGGTTGTACAGTACTATTTAACATGCTTAGAGAGGAGAGAGGATGACTGGTGGGTTGTACAGTACTATTTAACATGTTGAGAGAGGAGAGAGGGTGACTGGTGGGTTGTACAGTACTATTTAACATGCTGAGAGAGGAGAGAGGATGACTGGTGGGTTGTACAGTACTATTTAACATGCTGAGAGAGGAGAGAGGATGACTGGTGGGTTGTACAGTACTATTTAACATGTTGAGAGAGGAGAGAGGATGACTGGTGGGTTGTACAGTACTATTTAACATGTTGAGAGAGGAGAGAGGATGACTGGTGGGTTGTACAGTACTATTTAACATGTTGAGAGAGGAGAGAGGATGACTGGTGGGTTGTACAGTACTATTTAACATGTTGAGAGAGGAGAGAGGATGACTGGTGGGTTGTACAGTACTATTTAACATGCTGAGAGAGGATGACTGGTGGGTTGTACGGTACTATTTAACATGCTGAGAGAGGAGAGAGGATGACTGGTGGGTTGTACAGTACTATTTAACATGTTGAGAGAGGATGACTGGTGGGTTGTACAGTACTATTTAACATGCTGAGAGAGGATGACTGGTGGGTTGTACGGTACTATTTAACATGCTGAGAGAGGATGACTGGTGGGTTGTACAGTACTATTTAACATGCTGAGAGAGGAGAGAGGATGACTGGTGGGTTGTACAGTACTATTTAACATGCTGAGAGAGGAGAGAGGATGACTGGTGGGTTGTACAGTACTTTTTAACATGCTGAGAGAGGAGAGAGGATGACTGGTGGGTTGTACAGTACTATTTAACATGCTTAGAGAGGAGAGAGGATGACTGGTGGGTTGTACAGTACTATTTAACATGCTGAGAAAGGAGAGAGGATGACTGGTGGGTTGTACAGTACTATTTAACATGTTGAGAGAGGATGACTGGTGGGTTGTACAGTACTATTTAACATATTGAGAGAGTAGAGAGGATGACTGGTGGGTTGTACAGTACTATTTAACATACTGAGAGAGGATGACTGGTGGGTTGTACAGTACTATTTAACATGTTGAGAGAGGAGAGAGGATGACTGGTGGGTTGTACAGTACTATTTAACATGCTGAGAGAGGAGAGAGGATGACTGGTGGGTTATACAGTACTATTTAACATGCTGAGAAAGGAGAGAGGATGACTGGTGGGTTGTACAGTACTATTTAACATGCTGAGAGAGGATGACTGGTGGGTTGTACAGTACTATTTAACATGTTGAGAGAGTAGAGAGGATGACTGGTGGGTTGTACAGTACTATTTAACATGCTGAGAGAGGAGAGAGGATGACTGGTGGGTTGTACAGTACTATTTAACATGCTGAGAGAGGATGACTGGTGGGTTGTACAGTACTATTTAACATGCTGAGAGAGGATGACTGGTGGGTTGTACAGTACTATTTAACATGCTGAGAGAGGAGAGAGGATGACTGGTGGGTTGTACAGTACTATTTAACATGCTGAGAGAGGAGAGAGGATGACTGGTGGGTTGTACAGTACTATTTAACATGCTGAGAGAGGATGACTGGTGGGTTGTACAGTACTATTTAACATGCTGAGAGAGTAGAGAGGATGACTGGTGGGTTGTACAGTACTATTTAACATGCTGAGAGAGGAGAGAGGATGACTGGTGGGTTGTACAGTACTATTTAACATGCTGAGAGAGGATGACTGGTGGGTTGTACAGTACTATTTAACATGCTGAGAGAGTAGAGAGGATGACTGGTGGGTTGTACAGTACTATTTAACATGCTGAGAGAGGAGAGAGGATGACTGGTGGGTTGTACAGTACTATTTAACATGCTGAGAGAGGATGACTGGTGGGTTGTACAGTACTATTTAACATGCTGAGAGAGGAGAGAGGATGACTGGTGGGTTGTACAGTACTATTTAACATGCTGAGAGAGGAGAGAGGATGACTGGTGGGTTGTACAGTACTATTTAACATGCTGAGAGAGGATGACTGGTGGGTTGTACAGTACTATTTAACATGCTGAGAGAGGATGACTGGTGGGTTGTACGGTACTATTTAACATGCTGAGAGAGGATGACTGGTGGGTTGTACAGTACTATTTAACATGCTGAGAGAGGATGACTGGTGGGTTGTACAGTACTATTTAACATGCTGAGAGAGTAGAGAGGATGACTGGTGGGTTGTACAGTACTATTTAACATGCTGAGAGAGGAGAGAGGATGACTGGTGGGTTGTACAGTACTATTTAACATGCTGAGAGAGGATGACTGGTGGGTTGTACAGTACTATTTAACATGCTGAGAGAGGAGAGAGGATGACTGGTGGGTTGTACAGTACTATTTAACATGCTGAGAGAGGAGAGAGGATGACTGGTGGGTTGTACAGTACTATTTAACATGCTGAGAGAGGATGACTGGTGGGTTGTACAGTACTATTTAACATGCTGAGAGAGGATGACTGGTGGGTTGTACGGTACTATTTAACATGCTGAGAGAGGATGACTGGTGGGTTGTACAGTACTATTTAACATGAGAGAGAGTAGAGAGGATGACTGGTGGGTTGTACAGTACTATTTAACATGTTGAGAGAGGATGACTGGTGGGTTGTACAGTACTATTTAACATGCTGAGAGAGGAGAGAGGATGACTGGTGGGTTGTACAGTACTATTTAACATGCTGAGAGAGTAGAGAGGATGACTGGTGGGTTGTACAGTACTATTTAACATGTTGAGAGAGGAGAGAGGATGACTGGTGGGTTGTACAGTACTATTTAACATGCTGAGAGAGGATGACTGGTGGGTTGTACAGTACTATTTAACATGCTGAGAGAGGATGACTGGTGGGTTGTACAGTACTATTTAACATGCTGAGAGAGGAGAGAGGATGACTGGTGGGTTGTACAGTACTATTTAACATGCTGAGAGAGGAGAGAGGATGACTGGTGGGTTGTACAGTACTATTTAACATGCTGAGAGAGGATGACTGGTGGGTTGTACAGTACTATTTAACATGCTGAGAGAGTAGAGAGGATGACTGGTGGGTTGTACAGTACTATTTAACATGCTGAGAGAGGAGAGAGGATGACTGGTGGGTTGTACAGTACTATTTAACATGCTTAGAGAGGAGAGAGGATGACTGGTGGGTTGTACAGTACTATTTAACATGTTGAGAGAGGAGAGAGGATGACTGGTGGGTTGTACAGTACTATTTAACATGCTGAGAGAGGAGAGAGGATGACTGGTGGGTTGTACAGTACTATTTAACATGCTGAGAGAGGAGAGAGGATGACTGGTGGGTTGTACAGTACTATTTAACATGTTGAGAGAGGATGACTGGTGGGTTGTACAGTACTATTTAACATGTTGAGAGAGGAGAGAGGGTGACTGGTGGGTTGTACAGTACTATTTAACATGCTGAGAGAGGAGAGAGGATGACTGGTGGGTTGTACAGTACTATTTAACATGCTGAGAGAGTAGAGAGGATGACTGGTGGGTTGTACAGTACTATTTAACATGCTGAGAGAGGATGACTGGTGGGTTGTACAGTACTATTTAACATGTTGAGAGAGGAGAGAGGATGACTGGTGGGTTGTACAGTACTATTTAACATGCTGAGAGAGTAGAGAGGATGACTGGTGGGTTGTACAGTACTATTTAACATGCTGAGAGAGGATGACTGGTGGGTTGTACAGTACTATTTAACATGCTGAGAGAGGATGACTGGTGGGTTGTACAGTACTATTTAACATACTGAGAGAGGAGAGAGGATGACTGGTGGGTTGTACAGTACTATTTAACATGTTGAGAGAGGAGAGAGGATGACTGGTGGGTTGTACAGTACTATTTAACATGCTGAGAGAGGATGACTGGTGGGTTGTACAGTACTATTTAACATGCTGAGAGAGGATGACTGGTGGGTTGTACAGTACTATTTAACATGCTGAGAGAGTAGAGAGGATGACTGGTGGGTTGTACAGTACTATTTAACATGAGAGAGGATGACTGGTGGGTTGTACAGTACTATTTAACATGCTGAGAGAGGAGAGAGGATGACTGGTGGGTTGTACAGTACTATTTAACATGTTGAGAGAGGAGAGAGGATGACTGGTGGGTTGTACAGTACTATTTAACATGTTGAGAGAGGAGAGAGGATGACTGGTGGGTTGTACAGTACTATTTAACATGTTGAGAGAGGAGAGAGGATGACTGGTGGGTTGTACAGTACTATTTAACATGCTGAGAGAGGATGACTGGTGGGTTGTACAGTACTATTTAACATGTTGAGAGAGGAGAGAGGATGACTGGTGGGTTGTACAGTACTATTTAACATGCTGAGAGAGGATGACTGGTGGGTTGTACAGTACTATTTAACATGCTGAGAGAGTAGAGAGGATGACTGGTGGGTTGTACAGTACTATTTAACATGCTGAGAGAGGATGACTGGTGGGTTGTACAGTACTCTTTAACATGAGAGAGGATGACTGGTGGGTTGTACAGTACTATTTAACATGCTGAGAGAGGAGAGAGGATGACTGGTGGGTTGTACAGTACTATTTAACATGAGAGAGGATGACTGGTGGGTTGTACAGTACTATTTAACATGCTGAGAGAGGAGAGAGGATGACTGGTGGGTTGTACAGTACTATTTAACATGCTGAGAGAGGAGAGAGGATGACTGGTGGGTTGTACAGTACTATTTAACATGTTGAGAGAGGAGAGAGGATGACTGGTGGGTTGTACAGTACTATTTAACATGTTGAGAGAGTAGAGAGGATGACTGGTGGGTTGTACAGTACTATTTAACATGTTGAGAGAGGATGACTGGTGGGTTGTACAGTACTATTTAACATGTTGAGAGAGGATGACTGGTGGGTTGTACAGTACTATTTAACATGTTGAGAGAGGAGAGAGGATGACTGGTGGGTTGTACAGTACTATTTAACATGTTGAGAGGGTGACTGGTGGGTTGTACAGTACTATTTAACATGTTGAGAGAGGAGAGAGGATGACTGGTGGGTTGTACAGTACTATTTAACATGCTGAGAGAGGAGAGAGGATGACTGGTGGGTTGTACAGTACTATTTAACATGTTGAGAGAGGAGAGAGGGTGACTGGTGGGTTGTACAGTACTATTTAACATGCTGAGAGAGGAGAGAGGATGACTGGTGGGTTGTACAGTACTATTTAACATGCTGAGAGAGGATGACTGGTGGGTTGTACAGTACTATTTAACATGCTGAGAGAGGAGAGAGGATGACTGGTGGGTTGTACAGTACTATTTAACATGCTGAGAGAGGAGAGAGGATGACTGGTGGGTTGTACAGTACTATTTAACATGTTGAGAGAGGAGAGAGGATGACTGGTGGGTTGTACAGTACTATTTAACACGCTGAGAGAGGAGAGAGGATGACTGGTGGGTTGTACAGTACTATTTAACATGCTGAGAGAGGATGACTGGTGGGTTGTACAGTACTATTTAACATGCTGAGAGAGGAGAGAGGATGACTGGTGGGTTGTACAGTACTATTTAACATGCTGAGAGAGGATGACTGGTGGGTTGTACAGTACTATTTAACATGCTGAGAGAGGATGACTGGTGGGTTGTACAGTACTATTTAACATGTTGAGAGAGGAGAGAGGATGACTGGTGGGTTGTACAGTACTATTTAACATGCTGAGAGAGGATGACTGGTGGGTTGTACAGTACTATTTAACATGCTGAGAGAGGATGACTGGTGGGTTGTACAGTACTATTTAACATGCTGAGAGAGGAGAGAGGATGACTGGTGGGTTGTACAGTACTATTTAACATGCTGAGAGAGGATGACTGGTGGGTTGTACAGTACTATTTAACATGCTGAGAGAGTAGAGAGGATGACTGGTGGGTTGTACAGTACTATTTAACATGTTGAGAGAGGAGAGAGGATGACTGGTGGGTTGTACAGTACTATTTAACATGTTGAGAAAGGAGAGAGGATGACTGGTGGGTTGTACAGTACTATTTAACATGCTGAGAGAGGATGACTGGTGGGTTGTACAGTACTATTTAACATGCTGAGAGAGGATGACTGGTGGGTTGTACAGTACTATTTAACATGCTGAGAGAGGAGAGAGGATGACTGGTGGGTTGTACAGTACTATTTAACATGCTGAGAGAGGATGACTGGTGGGTTGTACAGTACTATTTAACATGCTGAGAGAGGATGACTGGTGGGTTGTACAGTACTATTTAACATGCTGAGAGAGGAGAGAGGATGACTGGTGGGTTGTACAGTACTATTTAACATGCTGAGAGAGGAGAGAGGATGACTGGTGGGTTGTACAGTACTATTTAACATGTTGAGAGAGGAGAGAGGATGACTGGTGGGTTGTACAGTACTATTTAACATGCTGAGAGAGGAGAGAGGATGACTGGTGGGTTGTACAGTACTATTTAACATGCTGAGAGAGGATGACTGGTGGGTTGTACAGTACTATTTAACATGCTGAGAGAGTAGAGAGGATGACTGGTGGGTTGTACAGTACTATTTAACATGCTGAGAGAGGATGACTGGTGGGTTGTACAGTACTATTTAACATGCTGAGAGAGGATGACTGGTGGGTTGTACAGTACTATTTAACATGCTGAGAGAGTAGAGAGGATGACTGGTGGGTTGTACAGTACTATTTAACATGCTGAGAGAGTAGAGAGGATGACTGGTGGGTTGTACGGTACTATTTAACATGTTGAGAGAGGAGAGAGGATGACTGGTGGGTTATACAGTACTATTTAACATGCTGAGAGAGTAGAGAGGATGACTGGTGGGTTGTACGGTACTATTTAACATGCTGAGAGAGGATGACTGGTGGGTTGTACAGTACTATTTAACATGTTGAGAGAGTAGAGAGGATGACTGGTGGGTTGTACAGTACTATTTAACATGTTGAGAGGATGACTGGTGGGTTGTACAGTACTATTTAACATGTTGAGAGAGGAGAGAGGATGACTGGTGGGTTGTACAGTACTATTTAACATGCTGAGAGAGGATGACTGGTGGGTTGTACAGTACTATTTAACATGCTGAGAGAGGAGAGAGGATGACTGGTGGGTTGTACAGTACTATTTAACATGCTGAGAGAGGAGAGAGGATGACTGGTGGGTTGTACAGTACTATTTAACATGTTGAGAGAGGAGAGAGGATGACTGGTGGGTTGTACAGTACTATTTAACATGCTGAGAGAGGAGAGAGGATGACTGGTGGGTTGTACAGTACTATTTAACATGCTGAGAGAGGAGAGAGGATGACTGGTGGGTTGTACAGTACTATTTAACATGTTGAGAGAGGATGACTGGTGGGTTGTACAGTACTATTTAACATGTTGAGAGAGTAGAGAGGATGACTGGTGGGTTGTACAGTACTATTTAACATGCTGAGAGAGTAGAGAGGATGACTGGTGGGTTGTACAGTACTATTTAACATGCTGAGAGAGGAGAGAGGATGACTGGTGGGTTGTACAGTACTATTTAACATGTTGAGAGAGGATGACTGGTGGGTTGTACAGTACTATTTAACATGCTGAGAGAGGATGACTGGTGGGTTGTACGGTACTATTTAACATGTTGAGAGAGTAGAGAGGATGACTGGTGGGTTGTACAGTACTATTTAACATGTTGAGAGAGTAGAGAGGATGACTGGTGGGTTATTCAGTACTCTTTAACATGCTGAGAGAGGAGAGAGGATGACTGGTGGGTTGTACAGTACTATTTAACATGTTGAGAGAGTAGAGAGGATGACTGGTGGGTTATACAGTACTCTTTAACATGCTGAGAGAGGAGAGAGGATGACTGGTGGGTTGTACAGTACTATTTAACATGTTGAGAGAGTAGAGAGGATGACTGGTGGGTTATACAGTACTCTTTAACATGCTGAGAGAGGAGAGAGGATGACTGGTGGGTTGTACGGTACTATTTAACATGCTGAGAGAGGAGAGAGGATGACTGGTGGGTTATACAGTACTATTTAACATGCTGAGAGAGGAGAGAGGATGACTGGTGGGTTGTACGGTACTATTTAACATGCTGAGAGAGGAGAGAGGATGACTGGTGGGTTGTACAGTACTATTTAACATGTTGAGAGAGGATGACTGGTGGGTTGTACAGTACTATTTAACATGCTGAGAGAGGAGAGAGGATGACTGGTGGGTTATACAGTACTATTTAACATGTTGAGAGAGGAGAGAGGATGACTGGTGGGTTGTACAGTACTATTTAACATGTTGAGAGAGGAGAGAGGATGACTGGTGGGTTGTACAGTACTATTTAACATGTTGAGAGAGGAGAGAGGATGACTGGTGGGTTGTACAGTACTATTTAACATGCTGAGAGAGGAGAGAGGATGACTGGTGGGTTGTACAGTACTATTTAACATGCTGAGAGAGGAGAGAGGATGACTGGTGGGTTGTACAGTACTATTTAACATGCTGAGAGAGGAGAGAGGATGACTGGTGGGTTGTACGGTACTATTTAACATGCTGAGAGAGGAGAGAGGATGACTGGTGGGTTGTACGGTACTATTTAACATGCTGAGAGAGGAGAGAGGATGACTGGTGGGTTGTACAGTACTATTTAACATGCTGAGAGAGGATGACTGGTGGGTTGTACAGTACTATTTAACATGCTGAGAGAGGAGAGAGGATGACTGGTGGGTTGTACAGTACTATTTAACATGCTGAGAGAGGATGACTGGTGGGTTGTACAGTACTATTTAACATGCTGAGAGAGGAGAGAGGATGACTGGTGGGTTGTACAGTACTATTTAACATGCTGAGAGAGGAGAGAGGATGACTGGTGGGTTGTACAGTACTATTTAACATGTTGAGAGAGTAGATAGGATGACTGGTGGGTTATACAGTACTATTTAACATGCTGAGAGAGGAGAGAGGATGACTGGTGGGTTATACAGTACTATTTAACATGCTGAGAGAGGAGAGAGGATGACTGGTGGGTTGTACAGTACTATTTAACATGCTGAGAGAGGATGACTGGTGGGTTGTACAGTACTATTTAACATGCTGAGAGAGTAGAGAGGATGACTGGTGGGTTATACAGTACTATTTAACATGCTGAGAGAGGATGACTGGTGGGTTGTACAGTACTATTTAACATGCTGAGATAGTAGAGAGGATGACTGGTGGGTTGTACAGTACTATTTAACATGCTGAGAGAGGAGAGAGGATGACTGGTGGGTTATACAGTACTATTTAACATGTTGAGAGAGGAGAGAGGATGACTGGTGGGTTGTACAGTACTATTTAACATGCTGAGAGAGTAGAGAGGATGACTGGTGGGTTGTACAGTACTATTTAACATGCTGAGAGAGGAGAGAGGATGACTGGTGGGTTGTACAGTACTATTTAACATGCTGAGAGAGTAGAGAGGATGACTGGTGGGTTATACAGTACTCATTAACATGCTGAGAGAGGATGACTGGTGGGTTGTACAGTACTATTTAACATGCTGAGAGAGGAGAGAGGATGACTGGTGGGTTGTACAGTACTATTTAACATGTTGAGAGAGTAGAGAGGATGACTGGTGGGTTATACAGTACTATTTAACATGCTGAGAGAGGATGACTGGTGGGTTGTACAGTACTATTTAACATGTTGAGAGAGTAGAGAGGATGACTGGTGGGTTGTACAGTACTATTTAACATGTTGAGAGAGGAGAGAGGATGACTGGTGGGTTGTACAGTACTATTTAACATGTTGAGAGAGGAGAGAGGATGACTGGTGGGTTGTACAGTACTATTTAACATGTTGAGAGAGGATGACTGGTGGGTTGTACAGTACTATTTAACATGCTGAGAGAGTAGAGAGGATGACTGGTGGGTTGTACAGTACTATTTAACATGCTGAGAGAGGAGAGAGGATGACTGGTGGGTTGTACAGTACTATTTAACATGCTGAGAGAGTAGAGAGGATGACTGGTGGGTTGTACAGTACTATTTAACATGTTGAGAGAGTAGAGAGGATGACTGGTGGGTTATACAGTACTCTTTAACATGCTGAGAGAGGAGAGAGGATGACTGGTGGGTTGTACAGTACTATTTAACATGTTGAGAGAGGAGAGAGGATGACTGGTGGGTTATACAGTACTCTTTAACATGCTGAGAGAGGAGAGAGGATGACTGGTGGGTTGTACAGTACTATTTAACATGCTGAGAGAGGAGAGAGGATGACTGGTGGGTTGTACGGTACTATTTAACATGCTGAGAGAGGAGAGAGGATGACTGGTGGGTTGTACAGTACTATTTAACATGTTGAGAGAGGATGACTGGTGGGTTGTACAGTACTATTTAACATGCTGAGAGAGGAGAGAGGATGACTGGTGGGTTATACAGTACTATTTAACATGTTGAGAGAGGAGAGAGGATGACTGGTGGGTTGTACAGTACTATTTAACATGTTGAGAGAGGAGAGAGGATGACTGGTGGGTTGTACAGTACTATTTAACATGTTGAGAGAGGAGAGAGGATGACTGGTGGGTTGTACAGTACTATTTAACATGTTGAGAGAGTAGAGAGGATGACTGGTGGGTTATACAGTACTATTTAACATGCTGAGAGAGGAGAGAGGATGACTGGTGGGTTGTACGGTACTATTTAACATGCTGAGAGAGGAGAGAGGATGACTGGTGGGTTGTACAGTACTATTTAACATGCTGAGAGAGGATGACTGGTGGGTTGTACAGTACTATTTAACATGCTGAGAGAGGAGAGAGGATGACTGGTGGGTTGTACGGTACTATTTAACATGCTGAGAGAGGAGAGAGGATGACTGGTGGGTTGTACGGTACTATTTAACATGCTGAGAGAGGAGAGAGGATGACTGGTGGGTTGTACAGTACTATTTAACATGCTGAGAGAGGATGACTGGTGGGTTGTACAGTACTATTTAACATGCTGAGAGAGGAGAGAGGATGACTGGTGGGTTGTACAGTACTATTTAACATGCTGAGAGAGGATGACTGGTGGGTTGTACAGTACTATTTAACATGCTGAGAGAGGAGAGAGGATGACTGGTGGGTTGTACAGTACTATTTAACATGCTGAGAGAGGAGAGAGGATGACTGGTGGGTTGTACAGTACTATTTAACATGTTGAGAGAGTAGAGAGGATGACTGGTGGGTTATACAGTACTATTTAACATGCTGAGAGAGGAGAGAGGATGACTGGTGGGTTATACAGTACTATTTAACATGCTGAGAGAGGATGACTGGTGGGTTGTACAGTACTATTTAACATGCTGAGAGAGGATGACTGGTGGGTTGTACAGTACTATTTAACATGCTGAGAGAGGATGACTGGTGGGTTGTACAGTACTATTTAACATGTTGAGAGAGGATGACTGGTGGGTTGTACAGTACTATTTAACATGCTGAGAGAGTAGAGAGGATGACTGGTGGGTTGTACAGTACTATTTAACATGCTGAGAGAGGATGACTGGTGGGTTGTACAGTACTATTTAACATGTTGAGAGAGTAGAGAGGATGACTGGTGGGTTATACAGTACTCTTTAACATGCTGAGAGAGGAGAGAGGATGACTGGTGGGTTGTACAGTACTATTTAACATGTTGAGAGAGTAGAGAGGATGACTGGTGGGTTATACAGTACTCTTTAACATGCTGAGAGAGGAGAGAGGATGACTGGTGGGTTGTACGGTACTATTTAACATGCTGAGAGAGGAGAGAGGATGACTGGTGGGTTATACAGTACTATTTAACATGCTGAGAGAGGAGAGAGGATGACTGGTGGGTTGTACGGTACTATTTAACATGCTGAGAGAGGAGAGAGGATGACTGGTGGGTTGTACAGTACTATTTAACATGTTGAGAGAGGATGACTGGTGGGTTGTACAGTACTATTTAACATGCTGAGAGAGGAGAGAGGATGACTGGTGGGTTATACAGTACTATTTAACATGTTGAGAGAGGAGAGAGGATGACTGGTGGGTTGTACAGTACTATTTAACATGTTGAGAGAGGATAGAGGATGACTGGTGGGTTGTACAGTACTATTTAACATGTTGAGAGAGGAGAGAGGATGACTGGTGGGTTGTACAGTACTATTTAACATGCTGAGAGAGGAGAGAGGATGACTGGTGGGTTGTACAGTACTATTTAACATGCTGAGAGAGGAGAGAGGATGACTGGTGGGTTGTACAGTACTATTTAACATGCTGAGAGAGGAGAGAGGATGACTGGTGGGTTGTACGGTACTATTTAACATGCTGAGAGAGGAGAGAGGATGACTGGTGGGTTGTACGGTACTATTTAACATGCTGAGAGAGGAGAGAGGATGACTGGTGGGTTGTACAGTACTATTTAACATGCTGAGAGAGGATGACTGGTGGGTTGTACAGTACTATTTAACATGCTGAGAGAGGATGACTGGTGGGTTGTACAGTACTATTTAACATGTTGAGAGAGTAGAGAGGATGACTGGTGGGTTGTACAGTACTATTTAACATGTTGAGAGAGTAGAGAGGATGACTGGTGGGTTGTACAGTACTATTTAACATGCTGAGAGAGGAGAGAGGATGACTGGTGGGTTGTACAGTACTATTTAACATGCTGAGAGAGGATGACTGGTGGGTTGTACAGTACTATTTAACATGCTGAGAGAGGAGAGAGGATGACTGGTGGGTTGTACAGTACTATTTAACATGCTGAGAGAGGAGAGAGGATGACTGGTGGGTTGTACAGTACTATTTAACATGTTGAGAGAGTAGATAGGATGACTGGTGGGTTATACAGTACTATTTAACATGCTGAGAGAGGAGAGAGGATGACTGGTGGGTTATACAGTACTATTTAACATGCTGAGAGAGGAGAGAGGATGACTGGTGGGTTGTACAGTACTATTTAACATGCTGAGAGAGGATGACTGGTGGGTTGTACAGTACTATTTAACATGCTGAGAGAGTAGAGAGGATGACTGGTGGGTTATACAGTACTATTTAACATGCTGAGAGAGGATGACTGGTGGGTTGTACAGTACTATTTAACATGCTGAGATAGTAGAGAGGATGACTGGTGGGTTGTACAGTACTATTTAACATGCTGAGAGAGGAGAGAGGATGACTGGTGGGTTATACAGTACTATTTAACATGTTGAGAGAGGAGAGAGGATGACTGGTGGGTTGTACAGTACTATTTAACATGCTGAGAGAGTAGAGAGGATGACTGGTGGGTTGTACAGTACTATTTAACATGCTGAGAGAGTAGAGAGGATGACTGGTGGGTTGTACAGTACTATTTAACATGCTGAGAGAGGAGAGAGGATGACTGGTGGGTTGTACAGTACTATTTAACATGCTGAGAGAGTAGAGAGGATGACTGGTGGGTTATACAGTACTCTTTAACATGCTGAGAGAGGATGACTGGTGGGTTGTACAGTACTATTTAACATGCTGAGAGAGGAGAGAGGATGACTGGTGGGTTGTACAGTACTATTTAACATGTTGAGAGAGTAGAGAGGATGACTGGTGGGTTATACAGTACTATTTAACATGCTGAGAGAGGATGACTGGTGGGTTGTACAGTACTATTTAACATGCTGAGAGAGGATGACTGGTGGGTTGTACAGTACTATTTAACATGTTGAGAGAGTAGAGAGGATGACTGGTGGGTTGTACAGTACTATTTAACATGTTGAGAGAGTAGAGAGGATGACTGGTGGGTTGTACAGTACTATTTAACATGTTGAGAGAGGAGAGAGGATGACTGGTGGGTTGTACAGTACTATTTAACATGTTGAGAGAGGAGAGAGGATGACTGGTGGGTTGTACAGTACTATTTAACATGTTGAGAGAGGATGACTGGTGGGTTGTACAGTACTATTTAACATGCTGAGAGAGTAGAGAGGATGACTGGTGGGTTGTACAGTACTATTTAACATGCTGAGAGAGGAGAGAGGATGACTGGTGGGTTGTACAGTACTATTTAACATGCTGAGAGAGTAGAGAGGATGACTGGTGGGTTGTACAGTACTATTTAACATGTTGAGAGAGTAGAGAGGATGACTGGTGGGTTATACAGTACTCTTTAACATGCTGAGAGAGGAGAGAGGATGACTGGTGGGTTGTACAGTACTATTTAACATGTTGAGAGAGGAGAGAGGATGACTGGTGGGTTATACAGTACTCTTTAACATGCTGAGAGAGGAGAGAGGATGACTGGTGGGTTGTACAGTACTATTTAACATGCTGAGAGAGGAGAGAGGATGACTGGTGGGTTGTACGGTACTATTTAACATGCTGAGAGAGGAGAGAGGAATACTGGTGGGTTGTACAGTACTATTTAACATGCTGAGAGAGGATGACTGGTGGGTTGTACAGTACTATTTAACATGCTGAGAGAGGATGACTGGTGGGTTGTACAGTACTATTTAACATGCTGAGAGAGGATGACTGGTGGGTTGTACAGTACTATTTAACATGCTGAGAGAGGAGAGAGGATGACTGGTGGGTTGTACAGTACTATTTAACATGTTGAGAGAGGATGACTGGTGGGTTATACAGTACTATTTAACATGTTGAGAGAGGATGACTGGTGGGTTATACAGTACTATTTAACATGTTGAGAGAGGAGAGAGGATGACTGGTGGGTTGTACAGTACTATTTAACATGTTGAGAGAGGAGAGAGGATGACTGGTGGGTTGTACAGTACTATTTAACATGTTGAGAGAGGAGAGAGGATGACTGGTGGGTTGTACAGTACTATTTAACATGTTGAGAGAGGAGAGAGGATGACTGGTGGGTTGTACAGTACTATTTAACATGTTGAGAGAGTAGAGAGGATGACTGGTGGGTTATACAGTACTATTTAACATGTTGAGAGAGGAGAGAGGATGACTGGTGGGTTGTACAGTACTATTTAACATGTTGAGAGAGGAGAGAGGATGACTGGTGGGTTGTACAGTACTATTTAACATGTTGAGAGAGGAGAGAGGATGACTGGTGGGTTGTACAGTACTATTTAACATGTTGAGAGAGGAGAGAGGATGACTGGTGGGTTGTACAGTACTATTTAACATGCTGAGAGAGGATGACTGGTGGGTTATACAGTACTATTTAACATGTTGAGAGAGGAGAGAGGATGACTGGTGGGTTGTACAGTACTATTTAACATGTTGAGAGAGGAGAGAGGATGACTGGTGGGTTGTACAGTACTATTTAACATGTTGAGAGAGGAGAGAGGATGACTGGTGGGTTGTACAGTACTATTTAACATGTTGAGAGAGTAGAGAGGATGACTGGTGGGTTGTACAGTACTATTTAACATGCTGAGAGAGGAGAGAGGATGACTGGTGGGTTGTACAGTACTATTTAACATGCTGAGAGAGGAGAGAGGATGACTGGTGGGTTGTACAGTACTATTTAACATGCTGAGAGAGGATGACTGGTGGGTTGTACAGTACTATTTAACATGCTGAGAGAGGAGAGAGGATGACTGGTGGGTTGTACGGTACTATTTAACATGCTGAGAGAGGAGAGAGGATGACTGGTGGGTTGTACGGTACTATTTAACATGCTGAGAGAGGAGAGAGGATGACTGGTGGGTTGTACAGTACTATTTAACATGCTGAGAGAGGATGACTGGTGGGTTGTACAGTACTATTTAACATGCTGAGAGAGGAGAGAGGATGACTGGTGGGTTGTACAGTACTATTTAACATGCTGAGAGAGGATGACTGGTGGGTTGTACAGTACTATTTAACATGCTGAGAGAGGAGAGAGGATGACTGGTGGGTTGTACAGTACTATTTAACATGCTGAGAGAGGAGAGAGGATGACTGGTGGGTTGTACAGTACTATTTAACATGTTGAGAGAGTAGAGAGGATGACTGGTGGGTTATACAGTACTATTTAACATGCTGAGAGAGGAGAGAGGATGACTGGTGGGTTATACAGTACTATTTAACATGCTGAGAGAGGATGACTGGTGGGTTGTACAGTACTATTTAACATGCTGAGAGAGGATGACTGGTGGGTTGTACAGTACTATTTAACATGCTGAGAGAGGATGACTGGTGGGTTGTACAGTACTATTTAACATGTTGAGAGAGGATGACTGGTGGGTTGTACAGTACTATTTAACATGCTGAGAGAGTAGAGAGGATGACTGGTGGGTTGTACAGTACTATTTAACATGCTGAGAGAGGATGACTGGTGGGTTGTACAGTACTATTTAACATGCTGAGAGAGGATGACTGGTGGGTTGTACAGTACTATTTAACATGTTGAGAGAGGAGAGAGGATGACTGGTGGGTTGTACAGTACTATTTAACATGCTGAGAGAGGATGACTGGTGGGTTGTACAGTACTATTTAACATGCTGAGAGAGGAGAGAGGATGACTGGTGGGTTATACAGTACTATTTAACATGCTGAGAGAGGATGACTGGTGGGTTGTACAGTACTATTTAACATGCTGAGAGAGTAGAGAGGATGACTGGTGGGTTGTACAGTACTATTTAACATGCTGAGAGAGGAGAGAGGATGACTGGTGGGTTGTACAGTACTATTTAACATGTTGAGAGAGGAGAGAGGATGACTGGTGGGTTGTACAGTACTATTTAACATGCTGAGAGAGTAGAGAGGATGACTGGTGGGTTGTACAGTACTATTTAACATGCTGAGAGAGGAGAGAGGATGACTGGTGGGTTGTACAGTACTATTTAACATGCTGAGAGAGTAGAGAGGATGACTGGTGGGTTATACAGTACTCTTTAACATGCTGAGAGAGGATGACTGGTGGGTTGTACAGTACTATTTAACATGCTGAGAGAGGAGAGAGGATGACTGGTGGGTTGTACAGTACTATTTAACATGTTGAGAGAGTAGAGAGGATGACTGGTGGGTTGTACAGTACTATTTAACATGTTGAGAGAGGAGAGAGGATGACTGGTGGGTTGTACAGTACTATTTAACATGTTGAGAGAGGAGAGAGGATGACTGGTGGGTTGTACAGTACTATTTAACATGTTGAGAGAGGATGACTGGTGGGTTGTACAGTACTATTTAACATGCTGAGAGAGTAGAGAGGATGACTGGTGGGTTGTACAGTACTATTTAACATGCTGAGAGAGGAGAGAGGATGACTGGTGGGTTGTACAGTACTATTTAACATGCTGAGAGAGTAGAGAGGATGACTGGTGGGTTGTACAGTACTATTTAACATGTTGAGAGAGTAGAGAGGATGACTGGTGGGTTATACAGTACTCTTTAACATGCTGAGAGAGGAGAGAGGATGACTGGTGGGTTGTACAGTACTATTTAACATGTTGAGAGAGGAGAGAGGATGACTGGTGGGTTATACAGTACTCTTTAACATGCTGAGAGAGGAGAGAGGATGACTGGTGGGTTGTACAGTACTATTTAACATGCTGAGAGAGGAGAGAGGATGACTGGTGGGTTGTACGGTACTATTTAACATGCTGAGAGAGGAGAGAGGATGACTGGTGGGTTGTACAGTACTATTTAACATGTTGAGAGAGGATGACTGGTGGGTTGTACAGTACTATTTAACATGCTGAGAGAGGAGAGAGGATGACTGGTGGGTTATACAGTACTATTTAACATGTTGAGAGAGGAGAGAGGATGACTGGTGGGTTGTACAGTACTATTTAACATGTTGAGAGAGGAGAGAGGATGACTGGTGGGTTGTACAGTACTATTTAACATGTTGAGAGAGGAGAGAGGATGACTGGTGGGTTGTACAGTACTATTTAACATGTTGAGAGAGTAGAGAGGATGACTGGTGGGTTATACAGTACTATTTAACATGCTGAGAGAGGAGAGAGGATGACTGGTGGGTTGTACGGTACTATTTAACATGCTGAGAGAGGAGAGAGGATGACTGGTGGGTTGTACAGTACTATTTAACATGCTGAGAGAGGATGACTGGTGGGTTGTACAGTACTATTTAACATGCTGAGAGAGGAGAGAGGATGACTGGTGGGTTGTACAGTACTATTTAACATGCTGAGAGAGGAGAGAGGATGACTGGTGGGTTGTACAGTACTATTTAACATGCTGAGAGAGGAGAGAGGATGACTGGTGGGTTGTACGGTACTATTTAACATGCTGAGAGAGGAGAGAGGATGACTGGTGGGTTGTACAGTACTATTTAACATGCTGAGAGAGGATGACTGGTGGGTTGTACAGTACTATTTAACATGCTGAGAGAGGAGAGAGGATGACTGGTGGGTTGTACAGTACTATTTAACATGCTGAGAGAGGATGACTGGTGGGTTGTACAGTACTATTTAACATGCTGAGAGAGGAGAGAGGATGACTGGTGGGTTGTACAGTACTATTTAACATGCTGAGAGAGGAGAGAGGATGACTGGTGGGTTGTACAGTACTATTTAACATGTTGAGAGAGTAGAGAGGATGACTGGTGGGTTATACAGTACTATTTAACATGCTGAGAGAGGAGAGAGGATGACTGGTGGGTTATACAGTACTATTTAACATGCTGAGAGAGGATGACTGGTGGGTTGTACAGTACTATTTAACATGCTGAGAGAGGATGACTGGTGGGTTGTACAGTACTATTTAACATGCTGAGAGAGGATGACTGGTGGGTTGTACAGTACTATTTAACATGTTGAGAGAGGATGACTGGTGGGTTGTACAGTACTATTTAACATGCTGAGAGAGTAGAGAGGATGACTGGTGGGTTGTACAGTACTATTTAACATGCTGAGAGAGGATGACTGGTGGGTTGTACAGTACTATTTAACATGCTGAGAGAGGATGACTGGTGGGTTGTACAGTACTATTTAACATGTTGAGAGAGGAGAGAGGATGACTGGTGGGTTGTACAGTACTATTTAACATGCTGAGAGAGGATGACTGGTGGGTTGTACAGTACTATTTAACATGCTGAGAGAGGAGAGAGGATGACTGGTGGGTTATACAGTACTATTTAACATGTTGAGAGAGGATGACTGGTGGGTTATACAGTACTATTTAACATGTTGAGAGAGGAGAGAGGATGACTGGTGGGTTGTACAGTACTATTTAACATGTTGAGAGAGGAGAGAGGATGACTGGTGGGTTGTACAGTACTATTTAACATGCTGAGAGAGTAGAGAGGATGACTGGTGGGTTGTACAGTACTATTTAACATGCTGAGAGAGGAGAGAGGATGACTGGTGGGTTATACAGTACTATTTAACATGTTGAGAGAGGAGAGAGGATGACTGGTGGGTTGTACAGTACTATTTAACATGCTGAGAGAGTAGAGAGGATGACTGGTGGGTTATACAGTACTATTTAACATGCTGAGAGAGGAGAGAGGATGACTGGTGGGTTGTACAGTACTATTTAACATGCTGAGAGAGTAGAGAGGATGACTGGTGGGTTATACAGTACTCTTTAACATGCTGAGAGAGGATGACTGGTGGGTTGTACAGTACTATTTAACATGCTGAGAGAGGAGAGAGGATGACTGGTGGGTTGTACAGTACTATTTAACATGTTGAGAGAGTAGAGAGGATGACTGGTGGGTTATACAGTACTATTTAACATGCTGAGAGAGGATGACTGGTGGGTTGTACAGTACTATTTAACATGCTGAGAGAGTAGAGAGGATGACTGGTGGGTTATACAGTACTATTTAACATGTTGAGAGAGGAGAGAGGATGACTGGTGGGTTGTACAGTACTATTTAACATGCTTAGAGAGTAGAGAGGATGACTGGTGGGTTATACAGTACTCTTTAACATGCTGAGAGAGGATGACTGGTGGGTTGTACAGTACTATTTAACATGCTGAGAGAGTAGAGAGGATGACTGGTGGGTTGTACAGTACTATTTAACATGCTGAGAGAGGATGACTGGTGGGTTGTACAGTACTATTTAACATGTTGAGAGAGGAGAGAGGATGACTGGTGGGTTGTACAGTACTATTTAACATGTTGAGAGAGGAGAGAGGATGACTGGTGGGTTGTACAGTACTATTTAACATGCTGAGAGAGGAGAGAGGATGACTGGTGGCTTGTACAGTACTATTTAACATGCTGAGAGAGGATGACTGGTGGGTTGTACAGTACTATTTAACATGTTGAGAGGATGACTGGTGGGTTGTACGGTACTATTTAACATGTTGAGAGAGGATGACTGGTGGGTTGTACAGTACTATTTAACATGCTGAGAGAGGATGACTGGTGGGTTGTACAGTACTATTTAACATGCTGAGAGAGGATGACTGGTGGGTTGTACAGTACTATTTAACATGTTGAGAGAGGAGAGAGGATGACTGGTGGGTTGTACAGTACTATTTAACATGTTGAGAGAGGAGAGAGGATGACTGGTGGGTTGTACAGTACTATTTAACATGTTGAGAGAGTAGAGAGGATGACTGGTGGGTTGTACAGTACTATTTAACATGTTGAGAGAGGAGAGAGGATGACTGGTGGGTTGTACAGTACTATTTAACATGCTGAGAGAGGAGAGAGGATGACTGGTGGGTTGTACAGTACTATTTAACATGCTGAGAGAGGATGACTGGTGGGTTGTACAGTACTATTTAACATGAGGAGAGAGGATGACTGGTGGGTTATACAGTACTATTTAACATGCTGAGAGAGTAGAGAGGATGACTGGTGGGTTGTACAGTACTATTTAACATGCTGAGAGAGGATGACTGGTGGGTTGTACAGTACTATTTAACATGCTGAGAGAGGAGAGAGGATGACTGGTGGGTTGTACAGTACTATTTAACATGTTGAGAGAGTAGAGAGGATGACTGGTGGGTTGTACAGTACTATTTAACATGTTGAGAGAGGAGAGAGGATGACTGGTGGGTTGTACAGTACTATTTAACATGCTGAGAGAGGAGAGAGGATGACTGGTGGGTTGTACAGTACTATTTAACATGCTGAGAGAGGATGACTGGTGGGTTGTACAGTACTATTTAACATGAGGAGAGAGGATGACTGGTGGGTTATACAGTACTATTTAACATGCTGAGAGAGTAGAGAGGATGACTGGTGGGTTGTACAGTACTATTTAACATGCTGAGAGAGGAGAGAGGATGACTGGTGGGTTGTACAGTACTATTTAACATGCTGAGAGAGGATGACTGGTGGGTTGTACAGTACTATTTAACATGCTGAGAGAGGAGAGAGGATGACTGGTGGGTTGTACAGTACTATTTAACATGCTGAGAGAGGAGAGAGGATGACTGGTGGGTTGTACAGTACTATTTAACATGTTGAGAGAGGAGAGAGGATGACTGGTGGGTTGTACAGTACTATTTAACATGTTGAGAGAGGAGAGAGGATGACTGGTGGGTTGTACAGTACTATTTAACATGTTGAGAGAGGAGAGAGGATGACTGGTGGGTTGTACAGTACTATTTAACATGCTGAGAGATTAGAGAGGATGACTGGTGGGTTGTACAGTACTATTTAACATGCTGAGAGAGGATGACTGGTGGGTTGTACAGTACTATTTAACATGCTGAGAGAGGATGACTGGTGGGTTGTACAGTACTATTTAACATGCTGAGAGAGGATGACTGGTGGGTTGTACAGTACTATTTAACATGTTGAGAGAGGATGACTGGTGGGTTGTACAGTACTATTTAACATGCTGAGAGAGGAGAGAGGATGACTGGGGTTGTACAGTACTATTTAACATGCTGAGAGAGTAGAGAGGATGACTGGTGGGTTGTACAGTACTATTTAACATGCTGAGAGAGGATGACTGGTGGGTTGTACAGTACTATTTAACATGCTGAGAGAGGAGAGAGGATGACTGGTGGGTTGTACAGTACTATTTAACATGTTGAGAGAGTAGAGAGGATGACTGGTGGGTTGTACAGTACTATTTAACATGTTGAGAGAGGAGAGAGGATGACTGGTGGGTTGTACAGTACTATTTAACATGCTGAGAGAGGAGAGAGGATGACTGGTGGGTTGTACAGTACTATTTAACATGCTGAGAGAGGATGACTGGTGGGTTGTACAGTACTATTTAACATGAGGAGAGAGGATGACTGGTGGGTTATACAGTACTATTTAACATGCTGAGAGAGTAGAGAGGATGACTGGTGGGTTGTACAGTACTATTTAACATGCTGAGAGAGGAGAGAGGATGACTGGTGGGTTGTACAGTACTATTTAACATGCTGAGAGAGGATGACTGGTGGGTTGTACAGTACTATTTAACATGCTGAGAGAGGAGAAAGGATGACTGGTGGGTTGTACAGTACTATTTAACATGCTGAGAGAGGAGAGAGGATGACTGGTGGGTTGTACAGTACTATTTAACATGTTGAGAGAGGAGAGAGGATGACTGGTGGGTTGTACAGTACTATTTAACATGTTGAGAGAGGAGAGAGGATGACTGGTGGGTTGTACAGTACTATTTAACATGTTGAGAGAGGAGAGAGGATGACTGGTGGGTTGTACAGTACTATTTAACATGCTGAGAGATTAGAGAGGATGACTGGTGGGTTGTACAGTACTATTTAACATGCTGAGAGAGGATGACTGGTGGGTTGTACAGTACTATTTAACATGCTGAGAGAGGATGACTGGTGGGTTGTACAGTACTATTTAACATGCTGAGAGAGGATGACTGGTGGGTTGTACAGTACTATTTAACATGTTGAGAGAGGATGACTGGTGGGTTGTACAGTACTATTTAACATGCTGAGAGAGGAGAGAGGATGACTGGGGTTGTACAGTACTATTTAACATGCTGAGAGAGGATGACTGGTGGGTTGTACAGTACTAATTAACATGCTGAGAGAGTAGAGAGGATGACTGGTGGGTTGTACAGTACTATTTAACATGTTGAGAGAGGATGACTGGTGGGTTGTACAGTACTATTTAACATGCTGAGAGAGGAGAGAGGATGACTGGGGTTGTACAGTACTATTTAACATGCTGAGAGAGGATGACTGGTGGGTTGTACAGTACTATTTAACATGCTGAGAGAGGAGAGAGGATGACTGGTGGGTTGTACAGTACTATTTAACATGCTGAGAGAGGAGAGAGGATGACTGGTGGGTTGTACAGTACTATTTAACATGCTGAGAGAGTAGAGAGGATGACTGGTGGGTTGTACAGTACTATTTAACATGCTGAGAGAGGATGACTGGTGGGTTGTACGGTACTATTTAACATGCTGAGAGAGTAGAGAGGATGACTGGTGGGTTGTACAGTACTATTTAACATGTTGAGAGAGGATGACTGGTGGGTTGTACAGTACTATTTAACATGCTGAGAGAGGAGAGAGGATGACTGGTGGGTTATACAGTACTATTTAACATGCTGAGAGAGGATGACTGGTGGGTTGTACAGTACTATTTAACATGCTGAGAGAGGAGAGAGGATGACTGGTGGGTTGTACAGTACTATTTAACATGCTGAGAGAGGATGACTGGTGGGTTGTACAGTACTATTTAACATGCTGAGAGAGGAGAGAGGATGACTGGTGGGTTGTACAGTACTATTTAACATGTTGAGAGAGGATGACTGGTGGGTTGTACAGTACTATTTAACATGCTGAGAGAGGATGACTGGGGTTGTACAGTACTATTTAACATGCTGAGAGAGGATGACTGGTGGGTTGTACAGTACTATTTAACATGTTGAGAGAGGATGACTGGTGGGTTGTACAGTACTATTTAACATGCTGAGAGAGGAGAGAGGATGACTGGTGGGTTGTACAGTACTATTTAACATGCTGAGAGAGGATGACTGGTGGGTTGTACAGTACTATTTAACATGCTGAGAGAGGAGAGAGGATGACTGGTGGGTTGTACAGTACTATTTAACATGTTGAGAGAGGATGACTGGTGGGTTGTACAGTACTATTTAACATGCTGAGAGAGGATGACTGGGGTTGTACAGTACTATTTAACATGAGAGAGGATGACTGGTGGGTTGTACAGTACTATTTAACATGTTGAGAGAGGAGAGAGGATGACTGGTGGGTTGTACAGTACTATTTAACATGTTGAGAGAGGATGACTGGGGTTGTACAGTACTATTTAACATGCTGAGAGAGGATGACTGGTGGGTTGTACAGTACTATTTAACATGTTGAGAGAGGATGACTGGGGTTGTACAGTACTATTTAACATGTTGAGAGAGGATGACTGGTGGGTTGTACAGTACTATTTAACATGCTGAGAGAGGATGACTGGGGTTGTACAGTACTATTTAACATGAGAGAGGATGACTGGTGGGTTGTACAGTACTATTTAACATGCTGAGAGAGTAGAGAGGATGACTGGTGGGTTGTACAGTACTATTTAACATGTTGAGAGAGGATGACTGGTGGGTTGTACAGTACTATTTAACATGTTGAGAGAGGATGACTGGTGGGTTGTACAGTACTATTTAACATGCTGAGAGAGGAGAGAGGATGACTGGTGGGTTGTACAGTACTATTTAACATGTTGAGAGAGGATGACTGGTGGGTTGTACAGTACTATTTAACATGTTGAGAGAGTAGAGAGGATGACTGGTGGGTTGTACAGTACTATTTAACATGCTGAGAGAGGATGACTGGTGGGTTGTACAGTACTATTTAACATGCTGAGAGAGTAGAGAGGATGACTGGTGGGTTGTACAGTACTATTTAACATGCTGAGAGAGGAGAGAGGATGACTGGTGGGTTGTACAGTACTATTTAACATGCTGAGAGAGGATGACTGGTGGGTTGTACAGTACTATTTAACATGCTGAGAGAGGATGACTGGTGGGTTGTACAGTACTATTTAACATGCTGAGAGAGGAGAGAGGATGACTGGTGGGTTGTACAGTACTATTTAACATGCTGAGAGAGGAGAGAGGATGACTGGTGGGTTGTACAGTACTATTTAACATGCTGAGAGAGGATGACTGGTGGGTTGTACAGTACTATTTAACATGCTGAGAGAGGAGAGAGGATGACTGGTGGGTTGTACAGTACTATTTAACATGCTGAGAGAGGATGACTGGTGGGTTGTACAGTACTATTTAACATGCTGAGAGAGGATGACTGGTGGGTTATACAGTACTATTTAACATGTTGAGAGAGGATGACTGGTGGGTTGTACAGTACTATTTAACATGCTGAGAGAGGATGACTGGGGTTGTACAGTACTATTTAACATGAGAGAGGATGACTGGTGGGTTGTACAGTACTATTTAACATGTTGAGAGAGGAGAGAGGATGACTGGTGGGTTGTACAGTACTATTTAACATGTTGAGAGAGGATGACTGGGGTTGTACAGTACTATTTAACATGCTGAGAGAGGATGACTGGTGGGTTGTACAGTACTATTTAACATGTTGAGAGAGGATGACTGGGGTTGTACAGTACTATTTAACATGTTGAGAGAGGATGACTGGTGGGTTGTACAGTACTATTTAACATGCTGAGAGAGGATGACTGGGGTTGTACAGTACTATTTAACATGAGAGAGGATGACTGGTGGGTTGTACAGTACTATTTAACATGTTGAGAGAGGAGAGAGGATGACTGGTGGGTTGTACAGTACTATTTAACATGCTGAGAGAGGATGACTGGTGGGTTGTACAGTACTATTTAACATGCTGAGAGAGTAGAGAGGATGACTGGTGGGTTGTACAGTACTATTTAACATGTTGAGAGAGGATGACTGGTGGGTTGTACAGTACTATTTAACATGTTGAGAGAGGAGAGAGGATGACTGGTGGGTTGTACAGTACTATTTAACATGCTGAGAGAGGAGAGAGGATGACTGGTGGGTTGTACAGTACTATTTAACATGCTGAGAGAGGAGAGAGGATGACTGGTGGGTTGTACAGTACTATTTAACATGTTGAGAGAGGATGACTGGTGGGTTGTACAGTACTATTTAACATGTTGAGAGAGGATGACTGGTGGGTTGTACAGTACTATTTAACATGTTGAGAGAGGATGACTGGTGGGTTGTACAGTATTATTTAACATGCTGAGAGAGGAGAGAGGATGACTGGTGGGTTGTACAGTACTATTTAACATGCTGAGAGAGGAGAGAGGATGACTGGTGGGTTGTACAGTACTATTTAACATGTTGAGAGAGGATGACTGGTGGGTTGTACAGTACTATTTAACATGTTGAGAGAGTAGAGAGGATGACTGGTGGGTTGTACAGTACTATTTAACATGCTGAGAGAGGATGACTGGTGGGTTGTACAGTACTATTTAACATGCTGAGAGAGTAGAGAGGATGACTGGTGGGTTGTACAGTACTATTTAACATGTTGAGAGAGGATGACTGGTGGGTTGTACAGTACTATTTAACATGCTGAGAGAGGATGACTGGTGGGTTGTACAGTACTATTTAACATGTTGAGAGAGTAGAGAGGATGACTGGTGGGTTGTACAGTACTATTTAACATGCTGAGAGAGTAGAGAGGATGACTGGTGGGTTGTACAGTACTATTTAACATGCTGAGAGAGGATGACTGGTGGGTTGTACAGTACTATTTAACATGTTGAGAGAGGATGACTGGTGGGTTGTACAGTACTATTTAACATGCTGAGAGAGTAGAGAGGATGACTGGTGGGTTGTACAGTACTATTTAACATGCTGAGAGAGGAGAGAGGATGACTGGTGGGTTGTACAGTACTATTTAACATGCTGAGAGAGGAGAGAGGATGACTGGTGGGTTGTACAGTACTATTTAACATGCTGAGAGAGGATGACTGGTGGGTTGTACAGTACTATTTAACATGTTGAGAGAGGATGACTGGTGGGTTGTACAGTACTATTTAACATGCTGAGAGAGGAGAGAGGATGACTGGTGGGTTGTACGGTACTATTTAACATGCTGAGAGAGGATGACTGGTGGGTTGTACAGTACTATTTAACATGTTGAGAGAGTAGAGAGGATGACTGGTGGGTTGTACAGTACTATTTAACATGCTGAGAGAGTAGAGAGGATGACTGGTGGGTTGTACAGTACTATTTAACATGCTGAGAGAGGATGACTGGTGGGTTGTACAGTACTATTTAACATGCTGAGAGAGGATGACTGGTGGGTTGTACGGTACTATTTAACATGCTGAGAGAGGAGAGAGGATGACTGGTGGGTTGTACAGTACTATTTAACATGCTGAGAGAGTAGAGAGGATGACTGGTGGGTTGTACAGTACTATTTAACATGCTGAGAGAGGAGAGAGGATGACTGGTGGGTTGTACAGTACTATTTAACATGCTGAGAGAGGAGAGAGGATGACTGGTGGGTTGTACAGTACTATTTAACATGTTGAGAGAGGAGAGAGGATGACTGGTGGGTTGTACAGTACTATTTAACATGTTGAGAGAGTAGAGAGGATGACTGGTGGGTTGTACAGTACTATTTAACATGCTGAGAGAGGAGAGAGGATGACTGGTGGGTTGTACAGTACTATTTAACATGCTGAGAGAGGATGACTGGTGGGTTGTACAGTACTATTTAACATGCTGAGAGAGTAGAGAGGATGACTGGTGGGTTGTACAGTACTATTTAACATGCTGAGAGAGGATGACTGGTGGGTTGTACAGTACTATTTAACATGCTGAGAGAGTAGAGAGGATGACTGGTGGGTTGTACAGTACTATTTAACATGTTGAGAGAGTAGAGAGGATGACTGTGATTCTGTGAGAATTATTTTCCAGGGGAAGATAACAGTAACTCCAGCCGGTCTCTTTCAAACATTTTTCCAGAGCACAAACTGATCTGGGGTCAGGATACAATAAATGAAATAATTCCCCCCCCCTTCCCCCCCAGACGTTACTGGAGACGACCACCAGTCTGTTGAACCATGACCTCCACTGGTCCCTGTCTCACCTGCGAGCGGCGGTCAGCAGGGGGCTCCACCCCCGGCAGGACCACTGTAACATCTGTCTGCAGCAGTACAAGAGACGTCAGGACAGCCCAGATGAAATCATCATATTCAGGTCGTCACCACAACATTCACATCAACATGGGTTCTCTACAACCGCTTCTGACTGGCATGTTCTGATAGAGGATGAACGGTGTCTGATCTGTTTACAGTACAATGTTCTGATAGAGGATGAACGGTGTCTGATCTGTTTACAGTACAATGTTCTGATAGAGAATGAACGGTGTCTGATCTGTTTACAGTACAATGTTCTGATAGAGGATGAACGGTGTCTGATCTGTTTACAGTACAATGTTCTGATAGAGAATGAACGGTGTCAGATCTGTTTACAGTACAATGTTCTGATAGAGAATGAACGGTGTCAGATCTGTTTACAGTACAATGTTCTGATAGAGGATTAATGGTGTCAGATCTGTTTACAGTACAATGTTCTGAACCTGTCACATCACTGAACATTTCCCGGGCTGTAGTGGAGTCTCCACACGGTAATGCTGTTAACACGTGTGTGTGTGTGTGTGTGTGTGTGTGTGTGTGTGTGTGTGTGTGTGTGTGTGTGTGTGTGTGTGTGTGTGTGTGTGTGTGTGTGTGTGTGTGTGTGTGTGTGTGTGTGTGTTGTAGCTGCGGCCACCTGTACCACTGCCAGTGTCTGCAGCGGAAGGGGAGTGGCCACGCGGAGCCCAGGCTGCTGCAGGTCTGGAGCTGCTACAAGTGTCTCTCCTCACAGAGAGGGAGGGGCGGGGTCACCACGGAGACCGGGAGGGGGCGGAGCACCTCCCTCGCACAGGTCAGTCAGTGACATCACACAGAGTATGACCTCTGACCTGTTAATTTGGTTGGTTGGTTGTGTGTTATTTTATAGTAGTTGCTCGTGAGAGGGGGAAGAGAAGACAGGCTATGTGCTCACTGCCCACAAAATGAGGTGGAAACTGAGCTGCACTTCCTAACCTCCTGCCCAATGTATGACCATATTAGAGACACATATTTCCCTCAGATTACACAGATCCACAAAGAATTCTAAAACAAACCCAATTTTGATAAACTCCCATATCTACTGGGTGAAATTCCACAGTGTGCCATCACAGCAGCAATATGTGGGACCTGTTGCCACAAGAAAAGGGCAACCAGTGAAGAACAAACACCATTGTAAATACAACCCATATTTATGCTTATTTATTTTCCCTTTTGTACTTTAACCATTTGCACATCGTTACAACACTGTATATATACATAATATGACATTTGAAATGTCTTTAATCTTTTGGGATGGGCGGAGAGAGTAGGGTGGGGGACGGGCGGAGAGAGAGTGGGGGAGGGGGTGCGAGTCAAGTGGGGGAGAAGGAGTGCGAGGGGCAGAGTGGGGGGGGTGAGTCGAGTGGGGGGGTGAGTCGAGTGGGGGGAGTGAGTCGAGTGGGGGAGGGGCGGGGAGCGAGTCGAGTGGGGGGAGGGGCGGGGAGGTAGTCGAGGGGCGGGGAGGTAGTCGAGGGGCGGGGAGGTAGTCGAGGGGCGGGGAGGTAGTCGAGGGGCGGGGAGGTAGTCGAGTGGGGGGAGGGGCGGGGAGCGAGTGGGGGGAGGGGCGGGGAGCGAGTGGGGGGAGGGGAGCGAGTCGAGTGGGGGGAGGGGAGCGAGTCGAGTGGGGGGAGGGGCGGGGAGCGAGTGGGGGGAGGGGCGGGGAGCGAGTCGATTGGGGGGAGGGGCGGGGGGAGGGGCGGGGAGCGAGTCGAGTGGTTGGAGGGGCGGGGAGGTAGTCGAGTAGGGGGAGGGGCGGGGAGCGAGTCGAGTGGGGGGAGGGGCGGGTAGGTAGTCGAGTGGGGGGAGGGGCGGGGAGGTAGTCGAGTGGGGGGAGGGGCGGGGAGCGAGTCGAGTGGGGGGAGGGGCGGGGAGCGAGTCGGGTGGGGGGAGGGGCGGGGAGCGAGTGGAGGGAGGGGCGGGGAGCGAGTCGAGTGGGGGGGGGGGCGGGGGGAGGGGCGGGGAGCGAGTCGAGTGGTTGGAGGGGCGGGGAGCGAGTCGAGTAGGGGGAGAGTGAGTTGAGTGAGGAGGGAGAGAGCAAGTTAAGTGGGGGAGGGGAAGGGGAGCGAGTCGAGTGGGGGGAGGGGCGGGGAGCGAGTCGAGTGGTTGGAGGGGCGGGGAGCGAGTCGAGTAGGGGGAGAGTGAGTTGAGTGAGGAGGGGGAGAGTGAGTTGAGTGAGGAGGGGGAGAGTGAGTTGAGTGAGGAGGGGGAGAGTGAGTTGAGTGAGGAGGGGGAGAGTGAGTTGAGTGAGGAGGGGGAGAGCAAGTTAAGTGGGGGAGGGGAGAGTAACCTTTAGAGAAGCAACACACACAGCTCTCTCTTCCTCCATCTGTCTGTCACTTCATTCTGTTTTCTGATGGACACCTCTCTTGTTGTTTCAGACCAAAGTGATGTCCAGGGAAGCAGGGGAAGAAGGGAGAAAGGTGAGTCATGTTGGGGGGTAGCCTCTCATAGGTAGCATCCAGACAGCCTATCTGTCTGTCTTACACTCTCTCTCTCTGTTTCTCTCAATTCAAATTGAATTTAAGGGTTTTATTGGCATGGGAAACATGTTTACATTGCCTTTAGCAAGTGAAGTAGATAATAAACAAAAGTGAAATAAACAATACAAAAATCTCTGTCCTCTCGCTCTCCTTTTTTTTCCTCTCTCTCCTTTTTTTTCTCTCTCTCCTTTTTTTTCTCTCTCTCCTTTTTTTCTCTCTCTCCTTTTTTTTCTCTCCTTTTTCTCTCTCTCTCTCTCTCTCTCTCTCTCTCTCTCACTCTCTCTCTCTCTCTCTCTCACACTCTATTTCTGTCTTTCACCTACTTAGTCTATATCAACAGCCCTTCCCTCCAGGAGAAAATACAGAACAGTGATTAGTGGTGGTGTTTTCTCCAGCTAGCTGTGTGTCTGACTGTAGCAGACCATTCTGCCATCTGAATGGCGTGTAATTGGTTTATTCAAATTAGTTGTCTAGTAAATAAATATCCAAACACTGAGCGGCTGAGTTTAATGAAGGTTCTGGAAACTCTCTTTCTCTCTCTCTCGCTCTCGCTCTCTCTGAGTGGCTGAGTTTAATGAAGGTTGTGGAAACACTCAATCACTTCTCTCTCTCCCCTATGCTTTCTCTCTCACTTTCTCTCGTCTCTCTCTCTCTCTTTCTTAGTCGCTCGTCTCTCTTACTCTCTCTCTCTCTCTCTCTCTTTCTTAGTCGCTCGTCTCTCTCTCTCTCTTTCTTAGTCGCTCGTCTCTCTTACTCTCTCTCTCTCTCTCTCTCTCTCTCTCTCTTTCTTAGTCGCTCGTCTCTCTCTCTCTCTTTCTTAGTCGCTCGTCTCTCTTACTCTCTCTCTCTCTCTCTTTCTTAGTCGCTCGTCTCTTACTCTCTCTCTCTCTCTCTCTTAGTCGCTCGTCTCTCTCTCTTTCTTTAGTCGCTCGTCTCTCTTACTCTCTCTCTTTCTCTCTCATTCTTAGTCGCTCGTCTCTCTTACTTTCTCTCTCTTTCTTAGTCGCTCGTCTCTCTTACTCTCTCTCTCTCTTTCTTTAGTCGCTCGTCTCTCTTACTCTCTCTCTTTCTCTCTCATTCTTAGTCGCTCGTCTCTCTTACTTTCTCTCTCTTTCTTAGTCGCTCGTCTCTCTTACTCTCTCTCTCTCTTTCTTTAGTCGCTCGTCTCTCTTACTCTCTCTCTCTCTCATTCTTAGTCGCTCGTCTCTCTTACTCTCTCTCTCTCTCTCTTCCTCTCTTTCTCTCTCATTCTTAGTCGCTCGTCTCTCTTACTCTCTCTCTCTCTCTCTTAGTCGCTCGTCTCTCTCTCTTTCTTTAGTCGCTCGTCTCTCTTACTCTCTCTCTTTCTCTCTCATTCTTAGTCGCTCGTCTCTCTTACTCTCTCTCTCTCTCTCTCTCTCTCTTAGTCGCTCGTCTCTCTCTCTCTCTCTCTCTTTCTTAGTCGCTCGTCTCTCTTACTCTCTCTCTTTCTCTCTCATTCTTAGTCGCTCGTCTCTCTCTCTCTCTCTCTCTCTCTCTCTCTCTCTCTCTTAGTTACTCGTCTCTCTTACTCTCTCTTACTCTCTCTCTCTCGCTCTCTCTCGCTCTCTCTCGCTCTCTCTCTCTTACTCTCTCTCTCTCTCTCTCTCTCTTTCTTAGTCGCTCGTCTCTCTCTCTCTCTTACTCTCTCTCTCTCTCTCTCTCTCTCTCTCTCTCTCTTACTCTCTCTCTCTCTCTCTCTCTCTTTCTTAGTCACTCGTCTCTCTTACTCTCTCTCTCTCTCTCTCTCTCTCTCTCTCTCTCTCTTTCTCTCTCATTCTTAGTCGCTCGTCTCTCTTACTTTCTCTCTCTTTCTTAGTCGCTCGTCTCTCTTACTCTCTCTCTCTCTTTCTTTAGTCGCTCGTCTCTCTTACTCTCTCTCTTTCTCTCTCATTCTTAGTCGCTCGTCTCTCTTACTCTCTCTCTCTCTCTCTCTCTCTCTTAGTCGCTCGTCTCTCTTACTCTCTCTCTCTCATTCTTAGTCGCTCGTCTCTCTCTCTCTCTCTCTCATTCTTAGTCGCTCGTCTCTCTCTCTCTCTCTCTCTTTCTTAGTCGCTCGTCTCTCTTACTCTCTCTCTCTCTCTCTCTCTCTCTCTCTCTCTCTCTCTCTCTCTCTTAGTTACTCGTCTCTCTTACTCTCTCTTACTCTCTCTTACTCTCTCTCTCTCTCTCGCTCTCTCTCGCTCTCTCTCGCTCTCTCTCTCTTACTCTCTCTCTCTCTCTCTCTCTCTCTTTCTTAGTCGCTCGTCTCTCTCTCTCTCTTACTCTCTCTCTCTTACTCTCTCTCTCTCTCTCTCTCTCTTTCTTAGTCACTCGTCTCTCTTACTCTCTCAATTGAATTCTCTCACTGTTTATCTGTTAGTTATTTTCTCTCTGTTGTCCAGACTGTGGTGGCCTTGTGAAGATGACTGTTATGTGACACTAGATAGCTGGATGTTATTGACTCTGTCTGTGTCTCAAATCGACCATGTTCCCTACGTAGTGCACTACAAACATACTGCACTCTATAGGTAATCGGGAGCATCTATTTGGGACGCAGACTATCTGTGGTGCCCGGGTGGTAATTATGACGTTGACGTCCAGCAGCCTCTCGGTCATAACCTGTTAATCCACCATGACTCATTTTAATCAGGTTACCACCACAGCAAGACCCATACACACACACCATACACACACCATACACACACCATACACACACCATACACACAGCATACACACAGCATACACACAGCATACACACAGCATACACACACCATACACACGGCATACACACACACCATACACACGGCATACACACACACCATACACACGGCATACACACACACCATACACACACACCATACACACACACCATACACACACACCATACACACACCATACACACAGCATACACACACCATACACACACACACACCATACACACGGCATACACACACCATACACACGGCATACACACACCATACACACACACGGCATACACACACCATACACCTACCATACACACAGCATACACCCACCATACACACACACACACAGCATACACACACACACCATACACACACACAACATACACACACACACACCATACACACACACACCATACACACACACACCATACACACACAGCATACATACACACACACACACCATACACACACAGCATACACACACAGCATACACACACACACCATACACACACAGCATACACACACACACACCATACACACACAGCATACACACACACACACCATACACACACACCATACACACACAGCATACACACACAGCATACACACATCATGCACACAGCATGCACACACCATACACACACCATGCACACACAATACACACAGCATACCACAGCATACACACACCATACACATAGCATACATACACAGCATACACACACCATGCATACACACAGCATGCGCACACCATGCGCACAGCATACACACACCATGCACACACAATACACACAGCATACCACAGCATACACACAGCATACACACACAGCATACACACACCATGCATACACACACCATGCATACACGCACCATGCATACACACAACATGCATACACACAGCATGCGCACAGCATGCACACACCATGCACACAGCATACACACAGCATGCACACAGCATGCACACAGCATGCACACAGCGTGCACACAGCGTACACACAGCGTACACACAGCATGCACACAGCATGCACACAGCATGCACACAGCATGCACACAGCATGCACACAGCATGCACACAGCATACACACAGCATACACACGGCATACACAAACAAGCCTACACACACTCATTCGTTGTAACTATGACATACAAACATGAACATTGAAAATAGAATATTAACACACACACACCCACAGAGAAATCCAGCGCCAGCAGAAAGTATTCACACCCCTTATTCCACATTATGTCGCGTTACATCCTGAATTTGTTGAAAATGCAATACATAATGAGCTCAGGTGGATCCAATTTCCTTTGATCAGCCTTGATTGGAGTCCACCTGGGACCAATTCAATTGTTTGGACATGATTTAGAAAGATACACACCTGTCTCTATATAAGGTCCCACAGTTGACAGTGCAGGAACTATACCATGAAGTCAGAGGAACTGGAGGAACTGTCCCTAGATCTCACAGATAGAACTGTGATGAATCAGATCGACTATATAGACAGCAGTATGTGGACACCCCTTCAAATGAGTGGATTTGGCTATTTCAGTCACACCCGTTGCTGACAGATATACAATTGAGCACACAGCCATGCAATCTCCATAGACGCACATTGGCAGTAGAATGGCCTTACTGAAGAGCTCAGTGACTTTCAACATTGCACTGTCATAGGATGCCACCTTTCCAACGAGTCAGTTTGTCAAATTTCTCCCCACCTAGAGCTGTCCCGGTCTACTGTAAGTTCTGTTATTATGAAGTGGAAATGTCTAGGAGCACAAGCTGAAGCGCGTAGCGCATAAAAATTGTCTGTCCTCGGTTGCAACACTCACTACCAAGTTTCAAACTGCCTCTGGAAGCAACGTCAGCACAAGAACTGTTCGTCGGGAGCTTCATGAAATGGTTTTCTGTGGCCCTGTGCACAAAGCAAGGTCCATATAGAAATGGTTCGTCGCGATCGGTGTGGAAGAACTTGACTGGCCTGCACAGAGCCCTGACCTCAACCCCATCAAACACCTTTAGGATGAATTGGAACGCTGAGCTGCGCACCAGGTCTTATCGCTCCAACATCAGTGCCCGTCTTCAATAATGCTCTTGTGGCTGAATGGAAGCAAGAGTCTGCCTATAGCTGGCCGTCCGACCAAACTGAGCAACCGGACAAGAAGGACCTTGATCGCGGAGTTGACCAAAAACCCAATGACCACTCTGACATTACTACAGCGTTCCTTGGCTGAGTTGGGAGAACCTGCCAGAAGGACAACAGTCTCTACAGAACTTCTCCAATCTGGGCTTTATGGGAGAGTGGCCAGACGGAAGCCACTCCTGAGAAAAAGGCACATGACAGCACACCTAGTGTTTGCAAAAAGGACTGTGAAAGACAGAGCATGAGGCAAAATGTTCTGTGGTCTGATCAGACTGAAATTGAACTCTTTGGTCTGAATGCAAAGCGCTATGTCTGGAGAAAACCAGGCACAGCTCATCACTCGTCTCACATCATCCCTACCATGAAGCATGGTGTTGGCAGCATCATACTATGGGGATGCTTTTCAGCGGCAGGGACTGGGAAACTGGTAGGGATAGAGGGAACAATGAATGGAGCCAAATACAGGCAAATCCATGACGAGAACCTGCTTCACAGTGCAAACAACCTTCGATTGGGGCGAAGATTTACGTTCCAACAGGACAATGACCCCAAGCATACAGCCATAGCAACGCTGGAATGGCTTCAGAACTAGAATGTGAAAGTCCTTGAGTGGCCCAGCAGAAGCCCAGACTTGAATCCCATTGAAAACTTGTGGAAAGACTTGAAGATAGCTGTTCACCGCCGCTTTCCATCTAATTTAACAGAGCTTGATACAATCCCCAAATTCAGATGTGTAAAGCTGATCCAGACTTCCCCAAAACGACTCAAAGCTGATCCAGACTTCCCCAAAACGACTCAAAGCTGATCCAGACATCCCCAAGACGACTCAAAACTGATCCAGACTTCCCCAAGACGACTCAAAGCTGATCCAGACTTCCCCAAGACGACTCAAAACTGATGCAGACTTCCCCAAGACGACTCAAAGCTGATCCAGACATCCCCAAGACAACTCAAAGCTGATCCAGACATCCCCAAGATGACTCAAAGCTGATCCAGACATCCCCAAGATGACTCAAAGCTGATTCAGACATCCCCAAGATGACTCAAAGCTGATTCAGACATCCCCAAGATGACTCAAAGCTGATCCAGACATCCCCAAGATGACTCAAAGCTGATCCAGACTTCCCCAAGATGACTCAAAGCTGATTCAGACATCCCCAAAATGACTCAAAGCTGATCCAGACTTCCCCAAGACGACTCAAAGCTGATCCAGACTTCCCCAAAACTGATCCAGACTTCCCCAAAACGACTCAAAGCTGATCCAGACTTCCCCAAAACGACTCAAAGCTGATCCAGACATCCCCAAGACGACTCAAAGCTGATCCAGACTCAATCGCCACCAAAGGTGCTTTTACAAAGTATTGACCCAGGTGTGAATACTTATATAAATGAATTTTCTGTATTTTAAAAATAAAAATAAATTGATGGTGTATTGTTTGTAGATGGGTGAGAGAAAACAAATCAATGTAATCCATTTAGAATTCAGGCTGTAACACACCAACATGGAGACTAAGTCAAGGGAAATTAACACTTTCTGATCCATCACACTATCAGTGCTTTGCTGTTCACCGTCCCAGAATCCCTCACATCTCTCTATCTCTCTCTGTCAGCGTTTCAAAATGTCATCTCACCAATCAGACAACACACTCACACATCTGTTTAGCCTCCAGTCAATGTTGTAAATGTCACTTCTACCCTGCATTTATCTTAAATAACTCTGACTTTTCAAACCAAATTATCTTTCTCTTGTTCCTCGTTGCCTTTCAGCCAATCTTCATGCAGGTCACGTTTGATGGGTTTTTCCTCAGGCGCTGGCATTTTACAGTTATTATAAAGATCCAAATCACCAGAGGGCCGTGAAAACAATTATTGTTTTATTATGTTATTTTTTGGTTAATTGAAGCCTGTCAACAGTGGAAGTCTTTGGAGCTTCTATAGTGTCCGAGAGATGTGGATAGTGTCCTAGAGACGTGGATAGTGTCCTGGAGACGTGGATAGTGTCCTGGAGATGTGGATAGTGTCCCGGAGATGTGGATAGTGTCCGAGAGATGTGGATAGTGTCCGAGAGATGTGGATAGTGTCCTGGAGATGTGGATAGTGTCCTGGAGATGTGGATAGTGTCCTGGAGATGTGGATAGTGTCCTGGAGATGTGGATGGTGTCCTGGAGATGTGGATGGTGTCCTGGAGACGTGGATGGTGTCCTGGAGACGTGGATAGTGTCCTGGAGACGTGGATAGTGTCCTGGAGATGTGGATAGTGTCCTAGAGATGTGGATAGTGTCCTGGAGATGTGGATGGTGTCCTGGAGATGTGGATAGTGTCCTGGAGATGTGGATAGTGTCCTAGAGATGTGGATAGTGTCCTGGAGATGTGGATGGTGTCCTGGAGATGTGGATAGTGTCCTGGAGATGTGGATAGTGTCCTGGAGATGTGGATAGTGTCCTGGAGATGTGGCTAGTGTCCTGGAGATGTGGCTGGTGTCCTGGAGATGTGGCTAGTGTCCTGGAGATGTGGCTAGTGTCCTGGAGATGTGGCTAGTGTCCTGGAGATGTGGCTAGTGTCCTGGAGATGTGGCTAGTGTCCTGGAGATGTGGCTAGTGTCCTGGAGATGTGGCTAGTGTCCTGGAGATGTGGCTAGTGTCCTGGAGATGTGGCTAGTGTCCTGGAGATGTGGCTAGTGTCCTGGAGATGTGGCTAGTGTCCTGGAGATGTGGCTAGTGTCCTGGAGATGTGGCTAGTGTCCCGGAGATGTGGCTAGTGTCCCGGAGATGTGGCTAGTGTCCCGGAGATGTGGCTAGTGTCCCGGAGATGTGGCTAGTGTCCCGGAGATGTGGCTAGTGTCCCGGAGATGTGGCTAGTGTCCCGGAGATGTGGCTAGTGTCCCGGAGATGTGGCTAGTGTCCCGGAGATGTGGCTAGTGTCCCGGAGATGTGGCTAGTGTCCCGGAGATGTGGCTAGTGTCCCGGAGATGTGGCTAGTGTCCCGGAGATGTGGCTAGTGTCCCGGAGATGTGGCTAGTGTCCCGGAGATGTGGCTAGTGTCCCGGAGATGTGGCTAGTGTCCCGGAGATGTGGCTAGTGTCCCGGAGATGTGGCTAGTGTCCCGGAGATGTGGCTAGTGTCCCGGAGATGTGGCTAGTGTCCCGGAGATGTGGCTAGTGTCCCGGAGATGTGGCTAGTGTCCCGGAGATGTGGCTAGTGTCCCGGAGATGTGGCTAGTGTCCCGGAGATGTGGCTAGTGTCCCGGAGATGTGGCTAGTGTCCCGGAGATGTGGCTAGTGTCCCGGAGATGTGGCTAGTGTCCCGGAGATGTGGCTAGTGTCCCGGAGATGTGGCTAGTGTCCCGGAGATGTGGCTAGTGTCCCGGAGATGTGGCTAGTGTCCCGGAGATGTGGCTAGTGTCCCGGAGATGTGGCTAGTGTCCCGGAGATGTGGCTAGTGTCCCGGAGATGTGGGTAGTGTCCTGGAGATGTGGATAGTGTCCTGGAGATGTGGGTAGTGTCCTGGAGATGAGGGACGTTGATAATAGTGTCCTAGAGATGAGAGACGGGGATAGTGTCCTAGAGATGAGAGACGTGGATAGTGTCCTAGAGATGAGAGACGTGGATAGTGTCCTATAGATGTGGGTAGTGTCCTGGAGACGTGGATAGTGTCCTGGAGATGTGGGTAGTGTCCTGGAGATGTGGGTAGTGTCCTGGAGATGTGGCTAGTGTCTTGGAGATGTGGATAGTGTCTTGGAGATGTGGATAGTGTCTTGGAGATGTGGATAGTGTCCTGGAGATGTGGATAGTGTCCTGGAGATGTGGTTAGTGTCCTGGAGATGAGTGACGTTGATAATAGTGTCCTAGAGATGAAAGACGGGGATAGTGTCCTAGAGATGAGAGACGTGGGTAGTGTCCTAGAGATGAGAGACGTGGATAATAGTGTCCTAGAGATGAGAGACGGGGATAGTGTCCTATAGATGTGGATAGTGTCCAAGAGATGAGAGATGTGGATAGTGTCCTAGAGATGAGGGACGTGGATAATAGTGTCCTAGAGATGAGGGACATGGATAATAGTGTCCTATTGATGAGAGACGTGGGTAATAGTGTCCTAGAGTTGAGAGACGTGGATAATAGTGTCCTAGAGATGAGGGACATGGATAATAGTGTCCTAGAGATGAGAGACGGGGATAGTGTCCTATGGATGTGGATAGTGTCCAAGAGATGAGAGACGTGGATAGTGTCCTAGAGATGAGGGACATGGATAATAGTGTCCTATTGATGAGAGACGTGGATAATAGTGTCCTAGAGATGAGGGACGTGGATAGTGTCCTAGAGATGAGGGACATGGATAATAGTGTCCTAGAGATGAGAGACGTGGATAATAGTGTGCTAGAGATGAGAGACGTGGATAATAGTGTCCTATTGATGAGAGACGTGGATAATAGTGTCCTAGAGATGAGAGACGTGGATAATAGTGTCCTAGAGATGAGAGACGTGAATAATAGTGTCCTAGAGATGAGGGACATGGATAATAGTGTCCTAGAGATGAGAGACGTGGATAATAGTGTCCTAGAGACGTGGATAATAGTGTCCTAGAGACGTGGATAATAGTGTCCTAGAGACTGGGATAGTGTCCTAGAGATGTGGATAGTGTCCTAGAGATGAGGGACGTGGATGGTGTCCTATAGATGAGAGACGTGGATAATAGTGTCTTAGAGACGAGTGCCTGGGATAGTGCCCTAGAGATGAGGTACGTGGATAATAGTGTCCTAGAGATGAGAGACGGGGATAATAGTGCCCTAGAGATGAGGGACGTGGATTATAGTGCCCTAGATATGAGGGCGTGGATTATAGTGCCCTAGATATGAGGGACGTGGATAATAGTGCCCTAGAGATGAGGGACGTGGATAATAGTGTCCTAGAGATGAGGGACGTGGATAGTGTCCTAGAGATGTGGATAGTGTCCTAGAGACGTGGATAGTGTCCTAGAGACGTGGATAGTGTCCTAGAGACGTGGATAGTGTCCTAGAGACGTGGATAGTGTCCTAGAGACGTGGATAGTGTCCTAGAGATGAGGGATGGGGATAGTGTCCTAGAGACGAGAGACGGGATAGTGTCCTATTGATGAGAGATGTGGATAGTGTCCTATTGATGAGAGATGTGGATAGTGTCCTATTGATGAGAGATGTGGATAGTGTCCTATTGATGAGAGATGTGGATAGTGTCCTATTGATGAGAGATGTGGATAGTGTCCTATTGATGAGAGATGTGGATAGTGTCCTATTGATGAGAGATGTGGATAGTGTCCTATTGATGAGAGATGTGGATAGTGTCCTATTGATGAGAGATGTGGATAGTGTCCTATTGATGAGAAACTGGATAGTGTCCTATTGGTGAGAGACTGGATCGTGTCCTATTGGTGAGAGACTGGATAGTGTCCTATTGGTGAGAGACTGGATAGTGTCCTATTGGTGAGAGACTGGATAGTGTCCTATTGGTGAGAGACTGGATAGTGTCCTATTGGTGAGAGACTGGATAGTGTCCTATTGATGAGAGACTGGATAGTGTTCTATTGATGAGAGACTGGATAGTGTCCTATTGATGAGAGACGGGATAGTGTCCCATTGATGAGAGACGGGAATAGTGTCCCGGAGATGAGGGACGGGAATAGTGTCCCGGAGATGAGGGACGGGGATAGTGTCCCGGAGATGAGGGACGGGGATAGTGTCCCGGAGATGAGGGACGGGGATAGTGTCCTGGAGATGAGGGACGGGGATAGTGTCCTGGAGACGAGGGACGGGGATAGTGTCCTAGAGACGAGAGACGGGGATAGTGTCCTAGAGACGAGAGACGGGGATAGTGTCCTAGAGACGAGAGACGGGGATAGTGTCCTAGAGACGAGAGACGGGGATAGTGTCCTAGAGACGAGAGACGGGGATAGTGTCCTAGAGACGAGAGACGGGGATAGTGTCCTAGAGACGAGAGACGGGGATAGTGTCCTAGAGACGAGAGACGGGGATAGTGTCCTAGAGACGAGAGACGGGGATAGTGTCCTAGAGACGAGAGACGGGGATAGTGTCCTAGAGACGGGGATAGTGTCCTAGAGACGGGGATAGTGTCCTAGAGACGGGGATAGTGTCCTAGAGACGGGGATAGTGTCCTAGAGACGGGGATAGTGTCCTAGAGACGGGGATAGTGTCCTAGAGACGGGGATAGTGTCCTAGAGACGGGGATAGTGTCCTAGAGACGGGGATAGTGTCCTAGAGACGGGGATAGTGTCCTAGAGACGGGGATAGTGTCCTAGAGACGAGAGACGGGGATAGTGTCCTAGAGATGAGAGACGGGGATAGTGTCCTAGAGAGATACCAGAGATCCCATATAAGACGTTTAATAGATGAGTGTTTTATTTCATTCTGTGGGGGATAATTCATGTGTTGTTCTCTGAGCTGAACTCTACCCGGTTCTTATACATTTCACAACCCTTAAATCAACCATATAACCAATCAACCAACGTCTGTGGCTGATCCATGTCGCTGTGTTGTGGCTGATCCATGTTGCTGTGTTGTGGCTGGTCCATGTTGTTGTGTTGTGGCTGATCCATGTTGCTGTGTTGTGGCTGATCCATGTTGTTGTGTTTTGGCTGATCCATGTTGCTGTGTTGTGGCTGATCCATGTTGCTGTGTTGTGGCTGATCAATGTTGCTGTGTTGTGTTGTGGCTGATCCATGTTGCTGTGTTGTGGCTGATCCATGTTGTTGTGTTGTGTTGTGGCTGATCCATGTTGTTGTGTTGTGTTGTGGCTAATCCATGTTGCTGTGTTGTGGCTGATCCATGTTGCTGTGTTGTGGCTGATCCATGTTGCTGTGTTGTGGCTGATCCATGTTGCTGTGTTGTGGCTGATCCATGTTGCTGTGTTGTGGCTGATCCATGTTGCTGTGTTGTGGCTGATCCATGTTGCTGTGTTGTGGCTGATCCATGTTGTTGTGTTTATGGCTGATCCATGTTGCTGTGTTGTGGCTGATCCATGGTGATGTGTTGTGGCTGATCCATGCTGATGTGTTGTGGCTGATCCATGCTGATGTGCTGTGGCTGATCCATGCTGATGTGTTGTGGCTGATCCATGTTGCGGTGCTGTGTTGTGGCTGATCCATGTTGCTGTGTTGTGGCTGATCCATGCTGATGTGTTGTGGCTGATCCATGCTGATGTGTTGTGGCTGATCCATGTTGCGGTGCTGTGTTGTGGCTGATCCATGCTGATGTGTTGTGGCTGATCCATGCTGATGTGATGTGTTGTGGCTGATCCATGCTGATGTGTTGTGGCTGATCCATGCTGATGTGTTGTGGCTGATCCATGCTGATGTGCTGTGGCTGATCCATGCCGATGTTCTGTGGCTGATCCATGCTGATGTGTTGTGGCTGATCCATGCTGATCTGCTGTGGCTGATCCATGCTGATGTGTTGTGGCTGATCCATGCTGATGTGTTGTAGGTGTTTGCTGAGACCACATTGGACCCCCAGCAGAGTCAGTCCTGGGACCAGCTACGATGTCTCTACAGAGGACCTTCCAGGGTAGGTCTGCTACTCCTTTCTGGCTTTCTCTGTCTCCTCTCTCGCCTCTCATTTTATTTTTCTCTCTGCATTCAAACATGGAAGGCGTCACTGTCAGTAAGTGGATAGACTAAAGGATTAGCTAGCATCAATACTTCCTATAGCTGACTGGACTTTGAATAATGATGGAGAGAGACAGGCAGGCAGAGAGACAGGCAGGCAGGCAGAGAGACAGGCAGGCAGGCAGAGAGACAGGCAGGCAGAGAGACAGGCAGGGAGAGAGACAGGCAGAGAGACAGACAGGCAGAGAGAGACAGGCAGAGAGACAGACAGACAGGCAGAGAGAGACAGACAGGCAGAGAGACAGACAGACAGGCAGAGAGACAGACAGACAGGCAGAGAGACAGACAGACAGGCAGAGAGACAGACAGACAGGCAGAGAGACAGACAGACAGGCAGAGAGAGACAGACAGACAGGCAGAGAGAGACAGACAGACAGGCAGAGAGAGACAGACAGACAGACAGGCAGAGAGAGACACAGGCAGACAGGCAGAGAGAGACACAGGCAGACAGGCAGGCAGGCAGGCAGAGAGACAGGCAGAGAGCGAGGGAGACCATTTAACTCTGTGATCACTTGTTTCCTCCTCACTGACAGAGAGGACAGTACTGTTGGAGAGAACTGATCTACTATCTCTCTTCCTCTACCATCCTTCTGTTCTGTTCAGGAGAAATATCCTCCTCCCTTCTCTCCTCCCTTCCTCTCCTTATCCCTTCCTCTCCTCCCTCTCCTTATCCCTTCCTCTCCTCCCTCTATTTCCTTATCCCTCCATTCCTCTCCTCCCTTCTCTCCCTCTCCTCCCTTCCTCTCCTTTCCCCCCCACTCCTCTCCTCCCTCTCTTCCCTCCCTCTCCTGATCCCTCCTCTCCTCTCTTCTCTCCCTATCCTTATCTCTCCTCCCTCCCTCTCTTTCCCCCCCACTCCTCTCATCCCTCTCTTCCCTCCCTCTCCTGATCCCTCCTCTCCTCCCTCCCTCTCCTGATCCCTCCTCTCCTCCCTCCCTCTCCTGATCCCTCCCTCTCCTGATCCCTCCTCTCCTCCCTCCCTCTCCTGATCCCTCCTCTCCTCCCTCCCTCTCCTGATCCCTCCTCTCCTCCCTCCCTATCCTGATCCCTCCTCTCCTCCCTCCCTCTCCTGATCCCTCCTCTCCTCCCTCCCTCTCCTGATCCCTCCTCTCCTCCCTCCCTCTCCTGATCCCTCCTCTCCTCCCTCCCTCTCCTTATCCCTCCTCTCCTCCCTCCCTATCCTGATCCCTCCTCTCCTCCCTCCCTCTCCTGATCCCTCCTCTCCTCCCTCCCTCTCCTGATCCCTCCTCTCCTTCCTCCCTCTCCTGATCCCTCCTCTCCTCCCTCCCTCTCCTGATCCCTCCTCCCTCCCTCTCCTGATCCCTCCCTCTCCTGATCCCTCCTCTCCTCCCTCCCTCTCCTGATCCCTCCTCTCCTCCCTCCCGCTCCTGATTCCTCCCTCCCTCTCCTGATTCCTCCCTCCCTCTCCTTATCCCTCCTCTCCTCCCTCCCTATCCTGATCCCTCCTCTCCTCCCTCCCTATCCTGATCCCTCCTCTCCTCTCCTCCCTCCCTCTCCCTATTTTCCCTCCATGGTGTTAAAAGCTATGTGTGTCTTATCCTCCCACATTAGTATAAAAGGAACAGAGAGAGAGAGAGAGCCTCCTCTATTCCGTCCCCTTATTAATTCATTTTGGTTTACCGGGGCGTAAAAACACACACATAAACACACACACACACACACTCTCATTCATTCTTCATGAATTCATGTACCTTAGCCTCTGTGCTCATAAACCCCATCCTGATGTACCTCAGCCTCTTCATGTACCTCAGCCTCTGTGCTCATGTACCCCATCCTGATATAACCTGTGTTGAGAGCTGAACCAACAATAACAGAGTGAGTGACCTTTTGAAGTTGAAAGGATTAATGCCATTGTGTGGAGAATGAATTCTCTATATAAGCAGCCAATGAGACTGTTGCCAGTAGGGTCCTAACCTCGCCCATGTCGTCCAGGGTTGGGTTCAATTCAGTAGTTTTCAATTCAATTATATTCACATCAATGAAGAAATGGAAAAATATTATTCTCTTGGGACAATGGCAACAACCAGTAGCGTTGGTACTCTGTCGTCGTGGAGATGTTGTGTTACCATGGCGACATGTTCCCATCTTTGACCCTAATCCTTTCAGAGTTAGAAGAGCCCTTCTGATAGATTTGATGGTTGCACACACACACACACACACACACACACACACACACACACACACACACACACACACACACACACACACACACACACACACACACACACACACACACACACACACACACACACACACACACACACATCTGTCTGAGGTCTGAACAAGTGAATGATAGGAGAAGACACACACAGATGGGTGGCTGAGTACCATGTAGCTTCCCTTAGAGATCATGACATGATGAAGACTGTCAAACTGTTAGAATATATCCCATCAATACAGAGGAGAGTGGGAGAGAGAGAGGGAGGGGGAGGGAGGGAGAGAGAGATAGATAGATAGAATGTGCTGGATGAAAGTAGGCAGGGGAAGGGACTCCTCTCGCTCTGGTCTCAAAAATTAGAGTAGGAGGAACGAACGGCCTGGTGGAGGGTTAATACCCCGTATCAAACATCCTGCCTGGTGGAGGGTTAATACCCCGTATCAAACATCCTGCCTGGTGGAGGGTTAATACCCCGTATCAAACATCCTGCCTGGTGGAGGGTTAATACCCCGTATCAAACATCCTGCCTGGTGGAGGGTTAATACCCCGTATCAAACATCCTGCCTGGTGGAGGGTTAATACCCCGTATCAAACATCCTGCCTGGTGGAGGGTTAATACCCCGTATCAAACATCCTGCCTGGTGGAGGGTTAATACCCCGTATCAAACATCCTGCCTGGTGGAGGGTTAATACCCCGTATCAAACATCCTGCCTGGTGGAGGGTTAATACCCCGTATCAAACATCCTGCCTGGTGGAGGGTTAATACCCCGTATCAAACATCCTGCCTGGTGGAGGGTTAATACCCCGTATCAAACATCCTGTCTGGTGGAGGGTTAATACCCCGTATCAAACATCCTGCCTGGTGGAGGGTTAATACCCCGTATCAAACATCCTGCCTGGTGGAGGGTTAATACCCCGTATCAAACATCCTGCCTGGTGGAGGGTTAATACCCCGTATCAAACATCCTGCCTGGTGGAGGGTTAATACCCCGTATCAAACATCCTGCCTGGTGGAGGGTTAATACCCCGTATCAAACATCCTGCCTGGTGGAGGGTTAATACCCCGTATCAAACATCCTGCCTGGTGGAGGGTTAATACCCCGTATCAAACATCCTGCCTGGTGGAGGGTTAATACCCCGTATCTCTTCTATCACCAGTCAGTGGGTGTTGTGGTTCCTTCCGTTGTGATCATTTGCAGCTTCACACCTAAAGTCTTACTCTGTTGGTCTGTCCCTTATCTCTTCAATTCTTTCTCTCCCCTCCACCTTCTCTCTATTTCTCTCTCTATACAATTATCTCTCCCTTCCACCTTACCTCCCTAATTCTCTCTTTTTCTTTCTCTCTCTACCCTCCACATTCTCTCTAATTTCTCTATAGAATTCTTTAGACCCTCCACCTTGTCTCTCTAATTCTCTCTCTCTCCCCTCCACCTTCTCTCTAATTCTCTTTCTCCCTCTCGCTCTGTGTCTCTCTCTCCCTCCCTCTCTCTCCCTCATTCTCTGTCTCTCTGTCTCTTTCTCCCTCCCTCATTCCTTCCTTTCCTCTCTCTCTGGTAGGTCCCTCTCTCTCTCTAATTCTCTCTCACTCACCTCCATAAGTGTCCAGTAGATTTAATTAAAACATGGCATCATCTCCCTCTGTCATTTTCCATGCCTGGCTTTCAAGTAGGCTGCTCCTGCTGATTGCGCAACTCCAATGTTCCCTTTCTACTGTCTGATTAGCCAATTCAAAGAGACTTAGCTACACTCCTTCCTCTCTCCCCCCTCTTCCCCACTCCCCTTCCTCTCCCTCCTATTAATAGGATATACATCCTGCATATGGTTCCTATATTCTACTGTACAATGTTCTATATTCTGTACCATTCATATGCAATCTCTTCTCATTCTGTAGCAGCCAGCCTCCTCTCCCTCCTATATATGTCAGTCAGCCTCCTCTCCCTCCTATATATGTCAGTCAGCCTCATCTCCCTCCTATAGATGTCAGTCAGCCTCCTCTCCCTCCTATAGATGTCAGTCAGCCTCCTCTCCCTCCTATAGATGTCAGTCAGCCTCCTCTCCCTCCTATAGATGTCAGTCAGCCTCCTCTCCCTCCTATAGATGTCAGTCAGCCTCCTCTCCCTCCTATAGATGTCAGTCTGCCTCCTCTCCCTCCTATAGATGTCAGTCTGCCTTCTCTCCCTCCTATAGATGTCAGTCTGCCTCCTCTCCCTCCTATAGATGTCAGTCTGTCTCCTCTCCCTCCTATAGATGTCAG
>NC_074705.1:1810325-1867818 GCF_029448725.1 Salvelinus fontinalis
TGAGAGAGGAGAGAGGATGACTGGTGGGTTGTACAGTACTATTTAACATGTTGAGAGAGGAGAGAGGATGACTGGTGGGTTGTACAGTACTATTTAACATGTTGAGAGAGGAGAGAGGATGACTGGTGGGTTATACAGTACTATTTAACATGCTGAGAGAGGAGAGAGGATGACTGGTGGGTTGTACAGTACTATTTAACATGCTGAGAGAGGATGACTGGTGGGTTGTACAGTACTATTTAACATGTTGAGAGAGGATGACTGGTGGGTTGTACAGTACTATTTAACATGCTGAGAGAGGAGAGAGGATGACTGGTGGGTTGTACAGTACTATTTAACATGTTGAGAGAGGATGACTGGTGGGTTGTACAGTACTATTTAACATGTTGAGAGAGGATGACTGGTGGGTTATACAGTACTATTTAACATGCTGAGAGAGGATGACTGGTGGGTTGTACAGTACTATTTAACATGTTGAGAGAGGAGAGAGGATGACTGGTGGGTTGTACAGTACTATTTAACATGCTGAGAGAGTAGAGAGGATGACTGGTGGGTTGTACAGTACTATTTAACATGCTGAGAGAGGATGACTGGTGGGTTGTACGGTACTATTTAACATGCTGAGAGAGGATGACTGGTGGGTTGTACAGTACTATTTAACATGCTGAGAGAGGATGACTGGTGGGTTGTACGGTACTATTTAACATGCTGAGAGAGGATGACTGGTGGGTTGTACAGTACTATTTAACATGTTGAGAGAGGAGAGAGGATGACTGGTGGGTTGTACAGTACTATTTAACATGTTGAGAGAGTAGAGAGGATGACTGGTGGGTTATACAGTACTATTTAACATGTTGAGAGAGGATGACTGGTGGGTTGTACAGTACTATTTAACATGTTGAGAGAGGAGAGAGGATGACTGGTGGGTTGTACAGTACTATTTAACATGCTGAGAGAGGATGACTGGTGGGTTGTACGGTACTATTTAACATGCTGAGAGAGGATGACTGGTGGGTTGTACAGTACTATTTAACATGCTGAGAGAGGAGAGAGGATGACTGGTGGGTTGTACAGTACTATTTAACATGCTGAGAGAGGAGAGAGGATGACTGGTGGGTTGTACAGTACTATTTAACATGCTGAGAAAGGAGAGAGGATGACTGGTGGGTTGTACAGTACTATTTAACATGCTGAGAGAGGATGACTGGTGGGTTGTACAGTACTATTTAACATGCTGAGAGAGGAGAGAGGATGACTGGTGGGTTGTACAGTACTATTTAACATGCTGAGAGAGGAGAGAGGATGACTGGTGGGTTGTACGGTACTATTTAACATGCTGAGAAAGGAGAGAGGATGACTGGTGGGTTGTACAGTACTATTTAACATGCTGAGAGAGTAGAGAGGATGACTGGTGGGTTGTACGGTACTATTTAACATGCTGAGAGAGGAGAGAGGATGACTGGTGGGTTGTACAGTACTATTTAACATGCTGAGAGAGGAGAGAGGATGACTGGTGGGTTGTACAGTACTATTTAACATGTTGAGAGAGGAGAGAGGATGACTGGTGGGTTGTACAGTACTATTTAACATGCTGAGAGAGGATGACTGGTGGGTTGTACAGTACTATTTAACATGCTGAGAGAGGATGACTGGTGGGTTGTACAGTACTATTTAACATGCTGAGAGAGGAGAGAGGATGACTGGTGGGTTGTACAGTACTATTTAACATGCTGAGAGAGGATGACTGGTGGGTTGTACAGTACTATTTAACATGCTGAGAGAGGAGAGAGGATGACTGGTGGGTTGTACAGTACTATTTAACATGCTGAGAGAGGAGAGAGGATGACTGGTGGGTTGTACAGTACTATTTAACATGCTGAGAGAGGATGACTGGTGGGTTGTACAGTACTATTTAACATGCTGAGAGAGGATGACTGGTGGGTTGTACAGTACTATTTAACATGCTGAGAGAGGAGAGAGGATGACTGGTGGGTTGTACAGTACTATTTAACATGCTGAGAGAGTAGAGAGGATGACTGGTGGGTTGTACAGTACTATTTAACATGCTGAGAGAGGAGAGAGGATGACTGGTGGGTTGTACAGTACTATTTAACATGCTGAGAGAGGATGACTGGTGGGTTGTACAGTACTATTTAACATGCTGAGAGAGGATGACTGGTGGGTTATACAGTACTATTTAACATGCTGAGAGAGTAGAGAGGATGACTGGTGGGTTATACAGTACTATTTAACATGCTGAGAGAGTAGAGAGGATGACTGGTGGGTTGTACAGTACTATTTAACATGTTGAGAGAGGATGACTGGTGGGTTGTACAGTACTATTTAACATGTTGAGAGAGTAGAGAGGATGACTGGTGGGTTGTACAGTACTATTTAACATGTTGAGAGAGTAGAGAGGATGACTGGTGGGTTGTACAGTACTATTTAACATGCTGAGAGAGTAGAGAGGATGACTGGTGGGTTGTACAGTACTATTTAACATGTTGAGAGAGGAGAGAGGATGACTGGTGGGTTGTACAGTACTATTTAACATGCTGAGAGAGGATGACTGGTGGGTTGTACAGTACTATTTAACATGCTGAGAGAGGATGACTGGTGGGTTGTACAGTACTATTTAACATGCTGAGAGAGGATGACTGGTGGGTTGTACAGTACTATTTAACATGCTGAGAGAGGAGAGAGGATGACTGGTGGGTTGTACAGTACTATTTAACATGCTGAGAGAGGAGAGAGGATGACTGGTGGGTTGTACAGTACTATTTAACATGCTGAGAGAGGAGAGAGGATGACTGGTGGGTTGTACAGTACTATTTAACATGCTGAGAGAGGAGAGAGGATGACTGGTGGGTTGTACAGTACTATTTAACATGCTGAGAGAGGAGAGAGGATGACTGGTGGGTTGTACAGTACTATTTAACATGTTGAGAGAGGATGACTGGTGGGTTGTACAGTACTATTTAACATGTTGAGAGAGGAGAGAGGGTGACTGGTGGGTTGTACAGTACTATTTAACATGCTGAGAGAGGAGAGAGGATGACTGGTGGGTTGTACAGTACTATTTAACATGCTGAGAGAGGAGAGAGGATGACTGGTGGGTTGTACAGTACTATTTAACATGTTGAGAGAGGAGAGAGGATGACTGGTGGGTTGTACAGTACTATTTAACATGCTGAGAGAGGATGACTGGTGGGTTGTACAGTACTATTTAACATGCTGAGAGAGGATGACTGGTGGGTTGTACAGTACTATTTAACATGCTGAGAGAGTAGAGAGGATGACTGGTGGGTTGTACAGTACTATTTAACATGAGAGAGGATGACTGGTGGGTTGTACAGTACTATTTAACATGCTGAGATAGGAGAGAGGATGACTGGTGGGTTGTACAGTACTATTTAACATGTTGAGAGAGGAGAGAGGATGACTGGTGGGTTGTACAGTACTATTTAACATGTTGAGAGAGGAGAGAGGATGACTGGTGGGTTGTACAGTACTATTTAACATGTTGAGAGAGCAGAGAGGATGACTGGTGGGTTGTACAGTACTATTTAACATGTTGAGAGAGGAGAGAGGATGACTGGTGGGTTGTACAGTACTATTTAACATGCTGAGAGAGGATGACTGGTGGGTTGTACAGTACTATTTAACATGCTGAGAGGATGACTGGTGGGTTGTACAGTACTATTTAACATGTTGAGAGAGGAGAGAGGATGACTGGTGGGTTGTACAGTACTATTTAACATGCTGAGAGAGGATGACTGGTGGGTTGTACAGTACTATTTAACATGCTGAGAGAGTAGAGAGGATGACTGGTGGGTTGTACAGTACTATTTAACATGCTGAGAGAGGATGACTGGTGGGTTGTACAGTACTATTTAACATGAGAGAGGATGACTGGTGGGTTGTACAGTACTATTTAACATGAGAGAGGATGACTGGTGGGTTGTACAGTACTATTTAACATGCTGAGAGAGGAGAGAGGATGACTGGTGGGTTGTACAGTACTATTTAACATGCTGAGAGAGGAGAGAGGATGACTGGTGGGTTGTACAGTACTATTTAACATGTTGAGAGAGTAGAGAGGATGACTGGTGGGTTGTACAGTACTATTTAACATGTTGAGAGAGTAGAGAGGATGACTGGTGGGTTGTACAGTACTATTTAACATGTTGAGAGAGGATGACTGGTGGGTTGTACAGTACTATTTAACATGCTGAGAGAGGATGACTGGTGGGTTGTACGGTACTATTTAACATGCTGAGAGAGGATGACTGGTGGGTTGTACAGTACTATTTAACATGCTGAGAGAGGAGAGAGGATGACTGGTGGGTTGTACAGTACTATTTAACATGCTGAGAGAGGAGAGAGGATGACTGGTGGGTTGTACAGTACTATTTAACATGCTGAGAAAGGAGAGAGGATGACTGGTGGGTTGTACAGTACTATTTAACATGCTGAGAGAGGATGACTGGTGGGTTGTACAGTACTATTTAACATGCTGAGAGAGGATGACTGGTGGGTTGTACAGTACTATTTAACATGCTGAGAGAGGAGAGAGGATGACTGGTGGGTTGTACAGTACTATTTAACATGCTGAGAGAGGATGACTGGTGGGTTGTACAGTACTATTTAACATGCTGAGAGAGTAGAGAGGATGACTGGTGGGTTGTACAGTACTATTTAACATGCTGAGAGAGGATGACTGGTGGGTTGTACAGTACTCTTTAACATGAGAGAGGATGACTGGTGGGTTGTACAGTACTATTTAACATGAGAGAGGATGACTGGTGGGTTGTACAGTACTATTTAACATGAGAGAGGATGACTGGTGGGTTGTACAGTACTATTTAACATGCTGAGAGAGGAGAGAGGATGACTGGTGGGTTGTACAGTACTATTTAACATGCTTAGAGGAGAGAGGATGACTGGTGGGTTGTACAGTACTATTTAACATGTTGAGAGAGTAGAGAGGATGACTGGTGGGTTGTACAGTACTATTTAACATGTTGAGAGAGTAGAGAGGATGACTGGTGGGTTGTACAGTACTATTTAACATGTTGAGAGAGTAGAGAGGATGACTGGTGGGTTGTACAGTACTATTTAACATGCTGAGAAAGGAGAGAGGATGACTGGTGGGTTGTACAGTACTATTTAACATGTTGAGAGAGTAGAGAGGATGACTGGTGGGTTGTACAGTACTATTTAACATGTTGAGAGAGGAGAGAGGATGACTGGTGGGTTGTACAGTACTATTTAACATGCTGAGAGAGGAGAGAGGATGACTGGTGGGTTGTACAGTACTATTTAACATGCTGAGAGAGGAGAGAGGATGACTGGTGGGTTGTACAGTACTATTTAACATGTTGAGAGAGGAGAGAGGATGACTGGTGGGTTGTACAGTACTATTTAACATGTTGAGAGAGTAGAGAGGATGACTGGTGGGTTGTACAGTACTATTTAACATGTTGAGAGAGGATGACTGGTGGGTTGTACAGTACTATTTAACATGTTTAGAGAGGATGACTGGTGGGTTGTACAGTACTATTTAACATGCTGAGAGAGGAGAGAGGATGACTGGTGGGTTGTACAGTACTATTTAACATGCTGAGAGAGGAGAGAGGATGACTGGTGGGTTGTACAGTACTATTTAACATGTTGAGAGAGGAGAGAGGATGACTGGTGGGTTGTACAGTACTATTTAACACGCTGAGAGAGGAGAGAGGATGACTGGTGGGTTGTACAGTACTATTTAACATGCTGAGAGAGGATGACTGGTGGGTTGTACAGTACTATTTAACATGCTGAGAGAGGAGAGAGGATGACTGGTGGGTTGTACAGTACTATTTAACATGCTGAGAGAGGATGACTGGTGGGTTGTACAGTACTATTTAACATGCTGAGAGAGGATGACTGGTGGGTTGTACAGTACTATTTAACATGCTGAGAGAGGAGAGAGGATGACTGGTGGGTTGTACAGTACTATTTAACATGCTGAGAGAGGATGACTGGTGGGTTGTACAGTACTATTTAACATGCTGAGAGAGGAGAGAGGATGACTGGTGGGTTGTACAGTACTATTTAACATGCTGAGAGAGGAGAGAGGATGACTGGTGGGTTGTACAGTACTATTTAACATGTTGAGAGAGGAGAGAGGATGACTGGTGGGTTGTACAGTACTATTTAACACGCTGAGAGAGGAGAGAGGATGACTGGTGGGTTGTACAGTACTATTTAACATGCTGAGAGAGGATGACTGGTGGGTTGTACAGTACTATTTAACATGCTGAGAGAGGATGACTGGTGGGTTGTACAGTACTATTTAACATGCTGAGAGAGGAGAGAGGATGACTGGTGGGTTGTACAGTACTATTTAACATGCTGAGAGAGGAGAGAGGATGACTGGTGGGTTGTACAGTACTATTTAACATGCTGAGAGAGGAGAGAGGATGACTGGTGGGTTGTACAGTACTATTTAACATGCTGAGAGAGGAGAGAGGATGACTGGTGGGTTGTACAGTACTATTTAACATGCTGAGAGAGGAGAGAGGATGACTGGTGGGTTGTACAGTACTATTTAACATGCTGAGAGAGGATGACTGGTGGGTTGTACAGTACTATTTAACATGCTGAGAGAGGATGACTGGTGGGTTGTACAGTACTATTTAACATGCTGAGAGAGGAGAGAGGATGACTGGTGGGTTGTACAGTACTATTTAACATGTTGAGAGAGGATGACTGGTGGGTTGTACAGTACTATTTAACATGTTGAGAGAGGAGAGAGGATGACTGGTGGGTTATACAGTACTATTTAACATGTTGAGAGAGGAGAGAGGATGACTGGTGGGTTGTACAGTACTATTTAACATGCTGAGAGAGGATGACTGGTGGGTTGTACAGTACTATTTAACATGCTGAGAGAGGATGACTGGTGGGTTGTACAGTACTATTTAACATGCTGAGAGAGGATGACTGGTGGGTTGTACAGTACTATTTAACATGCTGAGAGAGGATGACTGGTGGGTTGTACAGTACTATTTAACATGCTGAGAGAGTAGAGAGGATGACTGGTGGGTTGTACAGTACTATTTAACATGTTGAGAGAGTAGAGAGGATGACTGGTGGGTTGTACAGTACTATTTAACATGTTGAGAGAGGATGACTGGTGGGTTGTACAGTACTATTTAACATGTTGAGAGAGGAGAGAGGATGACTGGTGGGTTGTACAGTACTATTTAACATGCTGAGAGAGGATGACTGGTGGGTTGTACGGTACTATTTAACATGTTGAGAGAGGAGAGAGGATGACTGGTGGGTTGTACAGTACTATTTAACATGTTGAGAGAGTAGAGAGGATGACTGGTGGGTTGTACAGTACTATTTAACATGCTGAGAAAGGAGAGAGGATGACTGGTGGGTTGTACAGTACTATTTAACATGTTGAGAGAGGATGACTGGTGGGTTGTACAGTACTATTTAACATGCTGAGAGAGGATGACTGGTGGGTTGTACAGTACTATTTAACATGCTGAGAGAGGATGACTGGTGGGTTGTACAGTACTATTTAACATGCTGAGAGAGGAGAGAGGATGACTGGTGGGTTGTACAGTACTATTTAACATGCTGAGAGAGGAGAGAGGATGACTGGTGGGTTGTACGGTACTATTTAACATGCTGAGAAAGGAGAGAGGATGACTGGTGGGTTGTACAGTACAGTACTATTTAACATGCTGAGAGAGTAGAGAGGATGACTGGTGGGTTGTACGGTACTATTTAACATGCTGAGAGAGGAGAGAGGATGACTGGTGGGTTGTACAGTACTATTTAACATGCTGAGAGAGGAGAGAGGATGACTGGTGGGTTGTACAGTACTATTTAACATGCTGAGAGAGGATGACTGGTGGGTTGTACAGTACTATTTAACATGCTGAGAGAGGATGACTGGTGGGTTGTACAGTACTATTTAACATGCTGAGAGAGGATGACTGGTGGGTTATACAGTACTATTTAACATGCTGAGAGAGTAGAGAGGATGACTGGTGGGTTATACAGTACTATTTAACATGCTGAGAGAGTAGAGAGGATGACTGGTGGGTTGTACAGTACTATTTAACATGTTGAGAGAGGATGACTGGTGGGTTGTACAGTACTATTTAACATGTTGAGAGAGTAGAGAGGATGACTGGTGGGTTGTACAGTACTATTTAACATGTTGAGAGAGTAGAGAGGATGACTGGTGGGTTGTACAGTACTATTTAACATGCTGAGAGAGTAGAGAGGATGACTGGTGGGTTGTACAGTACTATTTAACATGTTGAGAGAGGATGACTGGTGGGTTGTACAGTACTATTTAACATGCTGAGAGAGGAGAGAGGATGACTGGTGGGTTGTACAGTACTATTTAACATGTTGAGAGAGGAGAGAGGATGACTGGTGGGTTGTACAGTACTATTTAACATGCTGAGAGAGGATGACTGGTGGGTTGTACAGTACTATTTAACATGCTGAGAGAGTAGAGAGGATGACTGGTGGGTTGTACAGTACTATTTAACATGTTGAGAGAGGATGACTGGTGGGTTGTACAGTACTATTTAACATGCTGAGAGAGGATGACTGGTGGGTTGTACAGTACTATTTAACATGCTGAGAGAGGATGACTGGTGGGTTGTACAGTACTATTTAACATGCTGAGAGAGGATGACTGGTGGGTTGTACAGTACTATTTAACATGCTGAGAGAGGATGACTGGTGGGTTGTACAGTACTATTTAACATGCTGAGAGAGGAGAGAGGATGACTGGTGGGTTGTACAGTACTATTTAACATGCTGAGAGAGGAGAGAGGATGACTGGTGGGTTGTACAGTACTATTTAACATGCTGAGAGAGTAGAGAGGATGACTGGTGGGTTGTACAGTACTATTTAACATGCTGAGAGAGGATGACTGGTGGGTTGTACAGTACTATTTAACATGCTGAGAGAGGATGACTGGTGGGTTGTACAGTACTATTTAACATGCTGAGAGAGGATGACTGGTGGGTTATACAGTACTATTTAACATGTTGAGAGAGGAGAGAGGATGACTGGTGGGTTGTACAGTACTATTTAACATGCTGAGAGAGGATGACTGGTGGGTTGTACAGTACTATTTAACATGCTGAGAGAGTAGAGAGGATGACTGGTGGGTTGTACAGTACTATTTAACATGCTGAGAGAGTAGAGAGGATGACTGGTGGGTTGTACAGTACTATTTAACATGCTGAGAGAGGAGAGAGGATGACTGGTGGGTTGTACAGTACTATTTAACATGCTGAGAGAGGAGAGAGGATGACTGGTGGGTTGTACAGTACTATTTAACATGTTGAGAGAGGATGACTGGTGGGTTGTACAGTACTATTTAACATGTTGAGAGAGGAGAGAGGGTGACTGGTGGGTTGTACAGTACTATTTAACATGCTGAGAGAGGAGAGAGGATGACTGGTGGGTTGTACAGTACTATTTAACATGCTGAGAGAGGAGAGAGGATGACTGGTGGGTTGTACAGTACTATTTAACATGTTGAGAGAGGAGAGAGGATGACTGGTGGGTTGTACAGTACTATTTAACATGCTGAGAGAGGATGACTGGTGGGTTGTACAGTACTATTTAACATGCTGAGAGAGGATGACTGGTGGGTTGTACAGTACTATTTAACATGCTGAGAGAGTAGAGAGGATGACTGGTGGGTTGTACAGTACTATTTAACATGAGAGAGGATGACTGGTGGGTTGTACAGTACTATTTAACATGCTGAGATAGGAGAGAGGATGACTGGTGGGTTGTACAGTACTATTTAACATGTTGAGAGAGGAGAGAGGATGACTGGTGGGTTGTACAGTACTATTTAACATGTTGAGAGAGGAGAGAGGATGACTGGTGGGTTGTACAGTACTATTTAACATGTTGAGAGAGGAGAGAGGATGACTGGTGGGTTGTACAGTACTATTTAACATGTTGAGAGAGGAGAGAGGATGACTGGTGGGTTGTACAGTACTATTTAACATGCTGAGAGAGGATGACTGGTGGGTTGTACAGTACTATTTAACATGCTGAGAGGATGACTGGTGGGTTGTACAGTACTATTTAACATGTTGAGAGAGGAGAGAGGATGACTGGTGGGTTGTACAGTACTATTTAACATGCTGAGAGAGGATGACTGGTGGGTTGTACAGTACTATTTAACATGCTGAGAGAGTAGAGAGGATGACTGGTGGGTTGTACAGTACTATTTAACATGCTGAGAGAGGATGACTGGTGGGTTGTACAGTACTCTTTAACATGAGAGAGGATGACTGGTGGGTTGTACAGTACTATTTAACATGAGAGAGGATGACTGGTGGGTTGTACAGTACTATTTAACATGAGAGAGGATGACTGGTGGGTTGTACAGTACTATTTAACATGCTGAGAGAGGAGAGAGGATGACTGGTGGGTTGTACAGTACTATTTAACATGCTGAGAGAGGAGAGAGGATGACTGGTGGGTTGTACAGTACTATTTAACATGTTGAGAGAGTAGAGAGGATGACTGGTGGGTTGTACAGTACTATTTAACATGTTGAGAGAGTAGAGAGGATGACTGGTGGGTTGTACAGTACTATTTAACATGTTGAGAGAGGATGACTGGTGGGTTGTACAGTACTATTTAACATGTTGAGAGAGGAGAGAGGATGACTGGTGGGTTGTACAGTACTATTTAACATGCTGAGAGAGGATGACTGGTGGGTTGTACGGTACTATTTAACATGCTGAGAGAGGATGACTGGTGGGTTGTACAGTACTATTTAACATGCTGAGAGAGGAGAGAGGATGACTGGTGGGTTGTACAGTACTATTTAACATGCTGAGAGAGGAGAGAGGATGACTGGTGGGTTGTACAGTACTATTTAACATGCTGAGAAAGGAGAGAGGATGACTGGTGGGTTGTACAGTACTATTTAACATGTTGAGAGAGGAGAGAGGATGACTGGTGGGTTGTACGGTACTATTTAACATGCTGAGAGAGGATGACTGGTGGGTTGTACAGTACTATTTAACATGCTGAGAGAGGATGACTGGTGGGTTGTACAGTACTATTTAACATGCTGAGAGGATGACTGGTGGGTTGTACAGTACTATTTAACATGCTGAGAGAGGATGACTGGTGGGTTGTACAGTACTATTTAACATGTTGAGAGAGGAGAGAGGATGACTGGTGGGTTGTACAGTACTATTTAACATGCTGAGAGAGGATGACTGGTGGGTTGTACAGTACTATTTAACATGCTGAGAGGATGACTGGTGGGTTGTACAGTACTATTTAACATGCTGAGAGAGGATGACTGGTGGGTTGTACAGTACTATTTAACATGTTGAGAGAGGAGAGAGGATGACTGGTGGGTTGTACAGTACTATTTAACATGCTGAGAGAGGATGACTGGTGGGTTGTACAGTACTATTTAACATGCTGAGAGAGGATGACTGGTGGGTTGTACAGTACTATTTAACATGCTGAGAGAGTAGAGAGGATGACTGGTGGGTTGTACAGTACTATTTAACATGCTGAGAGAGGATGACTGGTGGGTTGTACAGTACTCTTTAACATGAGAGAGGATGACTGGTGGGTTGTACAGTACTATTTAACATGAGAGAGGATGACTGGTGGGTTGTACAGTACTATTTAACATGAGAGAGGATGACTGGTGGGTTGTACAGTACTATTTAACATGCTGAGAGAGGAGAGAGGATGACTGGTGGGTTGTACAGTACTATTTAACATGCTGAGAGGAGAGAGGATGACTGGTGGGTTGTACAGTACTATTTAACATGTTGAGAGAGTAGAGAGGATGACTGGTGGGTTGTACAGTACTATTTAACATGTTGAGAGAGTAGAGAGGATGACTGGTGGGTTGTACAGTACTATTTAACATGTTGAGAGAGTAGAGAGGATGACTGGTGGGTTGTACAGTACTATTTAACATGTTGAGAGAGGAGAGAGGATGACTGGTGGGTTGTACGGTACTATTTAACATGTTGAGAGAGTAGAGAGGATGACTGGTGGGTTGTACAGTACTATTTAACATGTTGAGAGAGGATGACTGGTGGGTTGTACAGTACTATTTAACATGTTGAGAGAGGATGACTGGTGGGTTGTACAGTACTATTTAACATGTTGAGAGAGGAGAGAGGATGACTGGTGGGTTGTACAGTACTATTTAACATGCTGAGAGAGGATGACTGGTGGGTTGTACAGTACTATTTAACATGCTGAGAGAGGAGAGAGGATGACTGGTGGGTTGTACAGTACTATTTAACATGCTGAGAGAGGATGACTGGTGGGTTGTACAGTACTATTTAACATGCTGAGAGAGGAGAGAGGATGACTGGTGGATTGTACAGTACTATTTAACATGCTGAGAGAGGAGAGAGGATGACTGGTGGGTGGTACAGTACTATTTAACATGTTGAGAGAGGAGAGAGGATGACTGGTGGGTTGTACAGTACTATTTAACATGCTGAGAGAGGATGACTGGTGGGTTGTACAGTACTATTTAACATGCTGAGAGAGGATGACTGGTGGGTTGTACAGTACTATTTAACATGTTGAGAGAGGAGAGAGGATGACTGGTGGGTTGTACAGTACTATTTAACATGCTGAGAGAGGATGACTGGTGGGTTGTACAGTACTATTTAACATGCTGAGAGAGGATGACTGGTGGGTTGTACAGTACTATTTAACATGCTGAGAGAGGATGACTGGTGGGTTGTACAGTACTATTTAACATGCTGAGAGAGTAGAGAGGATGACTGGTGGGTTGTACAGTACTATTTAACATGTTGAGAGAGGAGAGAGGATGACTGGTGGGTTGTACAGTACTATTTAACATGTTGAGAAAGGAGAGAGGATGACTGGTGGGTTGTACAGTACTATTTAACATGTTGAGAAAGGAGAGAGGATGACTGGTGGGTTGTACAGTACTATTTAACATGCTGAGAGAGGAGAGAGGATGACTGGTGGGTTGTACAGTACTATTTAACATGTTGAGAGAGTAGAGAGGATGACTGGTGGGTTGTACAGTACTATTTAACATGCTGAGAAAGGATGACTGGTGGGTTGTACAGTACTATTTAACATGCTGAGAGAGTAGAGAGGATGACTGGTGGGTTGTACAGTACTATTTAACATGCTGAGAGAGGATGACTGGTGGGTTGTACAGTACTATTTAACATGCTGAGAGAGGATGACTGGTGGGTTGTACAGTACTATTTAACATGCTGAGAGAGTAGAGAGGATGACTGGTGGGTTGTACAGTACTATTTAACATGCTGAGAGAGGATGACTGGTGGGTTGTACAGTACTATTTAACATGCTGAGAGAGGATGACTGGTGGGTTGTACAGTACTATTTAACATGCTGAGAGGATGACTGGTGGGTTGTACAGTACTATTTAACATGTTGAGAGAGGATGACTGGTGGGTTGTACAGTACTCTTTAACATGAGAGAGGATGACTGGTGGGTTGTACAGTACTATTTAACATGTTGAGAGAGGAGAGAGGATGACTGGTGGGTTGTACAGTACTATTTAACATGCTGAGAGAGGATGACTGGTGGGTTGTACAGTACTCTTTAACATGAGAGAGGATGACTGGTGGGTTGTACAGTACTATTTAACATGAGAGAGGATGACTGGTGGGTTGTACAGTACTATTTAACATGCTGAGAGAGGAGAGAGGATGACTGGTGGGTTGTACAGTACTATTTAACATGCTGAGAGAGGAGAGAGGATGACTGGTGGGTTGTACAGTACTATTTAACATGTTGAGAGAGTAGAGAGGATGACTGGTGGGTTATACAGTACTATTTAACATGCTGAGAGAGGATGACTGGTGGGTTGTACAGTACTATTTAACATGCTGAGAGAGGAGAGAGGATGACTGGTGGGTTGTACAGTACTATTTAACATGTTGAGAGAGGAGAGAGGATGACTGGTGGGTTGTACAGTACTATTTAACATGTTGAGAGAGGAGAGAGGATGACTGGTGGGTTGTACAGTACTATTTAACATGTTGAGAGAGGATGACTGGTGGGTTGTACAGTACTATTTAACATGCTGAGAGAGGATGACTGGTGGGTTGTACAGTACTATTTAACATGCTGAGAGAGGATGACTGGTGGGTTGTACAGTACTATTTAACATGTTGAGAGAGGAGAGAGGATGACTGGTGGGTTGTACAGTACTATTTAACATGTTGAGAGAGGATGACTGGTGGGTTGTACAGTACTATTTAACATGTTGAGAGAGGATGACTGGTGGGTTGTACAGTACTATTTAACATGTTGAGAGAGGATGACTGGTGGGTTGTACAGTACTATTTAACATGTTGAGAGAGGATGACTGGTGGGTTGTACAGTACTATTTAACATGTTGAGAGAGGATGACTGGTGGGTTGTACAGTACTATTTAACATGCTGAGAGGATGACTGGTGGGTTGTACAGTACTATTTAACATGCTGAGAGAGGAGAGAGGATGACTGGTGGGTTGTACAGTACTATTTAACATGCTGAGAGAGGAGAGAGGATGACTGGTGGGTTGTACAGTACTATTTAACATGCTGAGAAAGGAGAGAGGATGACTGGTGGGTTGTACAGTACTATTTAACATGCTGAGAGAGGAGAGAGGATGACTGGTGGGTTGTACAGTACTATTTAACATGCTGAGAAAGGAGAGAGGATGACTGGTGGGTTGTACAGTACTATTTAACATGTTGAGAGAGGAGAGAGGATGACTGGTGGGTTGTACAGTACTATCTAACATGCTGAGAGAGGATGACTGGTGGGTTGTACAGTACTATTTAACATGCTGAGAGGATGACTGGTGGGTTGTACAGTACTATTTAACATGCTGAGAGAGGATGACTGGTGGGTTGTACAGTACTATTTAACATGTTGAGAGAGGAGAGAGGATGACTGGTGGGTTGTACAGTACTATTTAACATGCTGAGAGAGGATGACTGGTGGGTTGTACAGTACTATTTAACATGCTGAGAGAGTAGAGAGGATGACTGGTGGGTTGTACAGTACTATTTAACATGCTGAGAGAGGATGACTGGTGGGTTGTACAGTACTCTTTAACATGAGAGAGGATGACTGGTGGGTTGTACAGTACTATTTAACATGAGAGAGGATGACTGGTGGGTTGTACAGTACTATTTAACATGAGAGAGGATGACTGGTGGGTTGTACAGTACTATTTAACATGCTGAGAGAGGAGAGAGGATGACTGGTGGGTTGTACAGTACTATTTAACATGCTGAGAGAGGAGAGAGGATGACTGGTGGGTTGTACAGTACTATTTAACATGTTGAGAGAGGAGAGAGGATGACTGGTGGGTTGTACAGTACTATTTAACATGTTGAGAGAGTAGAGAGGATGACTGGTGGGTTGTACAGTACTATTTAACATGTTGAGAGAGTAGAGAGGATGACTGGTGGGTTGTACAGTACTATTTAACATGTTGAGAGAGTAGAGAGGATGACTGGTGGGTTGTACAGTACTATTTAACATGTTGAGAGAGTAGAGAGGATGACTGGTGGGTTGTACAGTACTATTTAACATGTTGAGAGAGGATGACTGGTGGGTTGTACAGTACTATTTAACATGTTGAGAGAGGATGACTGGTGGGTTGTACAGTACTATTTAACATGCTGAGAGAGGAGAGAGGATGACTGGTGGGTTGTACAGTACTATTTAACATGTTGAGAGAGGAGAGAGGATGACTGGTGGGTTGTACAGTACTATTTAACATGCTGAGAGAGGAGAGAGGATGACTGGTGGGTTGTACAGTACTATTTAACATGCTGAGAGAGGATGACTGGTGGGTTGTACAGTACTATTTAACATGCTGAGAGAGGAGAGAGGATGACTGGTGGGTTGTACAGTACTATTTAACATGCTGAGAGAGGAGAGAGGATGACTGGTGGGTTGTACAGTACTATTTAACATGTTGAGAGAGGAGAGAGGATGACTGGTGGGTTGTACAGTACTATTTAACACGCTGAGAGAGGAGAGAGGATGACTGGTGGGTTGTACAGTACTATTTAACATGCTGAGAGAGTAGAGAGGATGACTGGTGGGTTGTACAGTACTATTTAACATGCTGAGAGAGGATGACTGGTGGGTTGTACAGTACTATTTAACATGTTGAGAGAGGAGAGAGGATGACTGGTGGGTTGTACAGTACTATTTAACATGCTGAGAGAGGATGACTGGTGGGTTGTACAGTACTATTTAACATGCTGAGAGAGGATGACTGGTGGGTTGTACAGTACTATTTAACATGCTGAGAGAGGATGACTGGTGGGTTGTACAGTACTATTTAACATGCTGAGAGAGTAGAGAGGATGACTGGTGGGTTGTACAGTACTATTTAACATGTTGAGAGAGGAGAGAGGATGACTGGTGGGTTGTACAGTACTATTTAACATGCTGAGAGAGTAGAGAGGATGACTGGTGGGTTGTACAGTACTATTTAACATGCTGAGAGAGGATGACTGGTGGGTTGTACAGTACTATTTAACATGTTGAGAGAGGAGAGAGGATGACTGGTGGGTTGTACAGTACTATTTAACATGCTGAGAGAGGAGAGAGGATGACTGGTGGGTTGTACAGTACTATTTAACATGAGAGAGGATGACTGGTGGGTTGTACAGTACTATTTAACATGCTGAGAGAGGAGAGAGGATGACTGGTGGGTTGTACAGTACTATTTAACATGTTGAGAGAGGAGAGAGGATGACTGGTGGGTTGTACAGTACTATTTAACACGCTGAGAGAGGAGAGAGGATGACTGGTGGGTTGTACAGTACTATTTAACTTGCTGAGAGAGTAGAGAGGATGACTGGTGGGTTGTACAGTACTATTTAACATGCTGAGAGAGGATGACTGGTGGGTTGTACAGTACTATTTAACATGTTGAGAGAGGAGAGAGGATGACTGGTGGGTTGTACAGTACTATTTAACATGCTGAGAGAGGATGACTGGTGGGTTGTACAGTACTATTTAACATGCTGAGAGAGGATGACTGGTGGGTTGTACAGTACTATTTAACATGCTGAGAGAGGATGACTGGTGGGTTGTACAGTACTATTTAACATGCTGAGAGAGTAGAGAGGATGACTGGTGGGTTGTACAGTACTATTTAACATGTTGAGAGAGGAGAGAGGATGACTGGTGGGTTGTACAGTACTATTTAACATGCTGAGAGGAGAGAGGATGACTGGTTGGTTATACAGTACTATTTAACATGTTGAGAGAGGAGAGAGGATGACTGGTGGGTTGTACAGTACTATTTAACATGTTGAGAGAGGAGAGAGGATGACTGGTGGGTTGTACAGTACTATTTAACATGCTGAGAGAGGATGACTGGTGGGTTGTACAGTACTATTTAACATGTTGAGAGAGGAGAGAGGATGACTGGTGGGTTGTACAGTACTATTTAACATGCTGAGAGAGTAGAGAGGATGACTGGTGGGTTGTACAGTACTATTTAACATGCTGAGAGAGGATGACTGGTGGGTTGTACAGTACTATTTAACATGCTGAGAGAGGATGACTGGTGGGTTGTACAGTACTATTTAACATGCTGAGAGAGTAGAGAGGATGACTGGTGGGTTGTACAGTACTATTTAACATGCTGAGAGAGGATGACTGGTGGGTTGTACAGTACTATTTAACATGCTGAGAGAGGATGACTGGTGGGTTGTACAGTACTATTTAACATGCTGAGAGAGGATGACTGGTGGGTTGTACAGTACTATTTAACATGCTGAGAGAGGATGACTGGTGGGTTGTACAGTACTATTTAACATGCTGAGAGAGTAGAGAGGATGACTGGTGGGTTGTACAGTACTATTTAACATGCTGAGAGAGGATGACTGGTGGGTTATACAGTACTATTTAACATGCTGAGAGAGTAGAGAGGATGACTGGTGGGTTGTACGGTACTATTTAACATGCTGAGAGAGGATGACTGGTGGGTTGTACAGTACTATTTAACATGTTGAGAGAGTAGAGAGGATGACTGGTGGGTTGTACAGTACTATTTAACATGCTGAGAGAGTAGAGAGGATGACTGGTGGGTTGTACAGTACTATTTAACATGCTGAGAGAGGAGAGAGGATGACTGGTGGGTTGTACAGTACTATTTAACATGCTGAGAGAGTAGAGAGGATGACTGGTGGGTTGTACAGTACTATTTAACATGTTGAGAGAGTAGAGAGGATGACTGGTGGGTTATACAGTACTCTTTAACATGCTGAGAGAGGAGAGAGGATGACTGGTGGGTTGTACAGTACTATTTAACATGTTGAGAGAGGATGACTGGTGGGTTGTACAGTACTATTTAACATGTTGAGAGAGGATGACTGGTGGGTTGTACAGTACTATTTAACATGTTGAGAGAGTAGAGAGGATGACTGGTGGGTTATACAGTACTCTTTAACATGCTGAGAGAGGAGAGAGGATGACTGGTGGGTTGTACAGTACTATTTAACATGTTGAGAGAGGAGAGAGGATGACTGGTGGGTTGTACGGTACTATTTAACATGCTGAGAGAGGAGAGAGGATGACTGGTGGGTTGTACAGTACTATTTAACATGTTGAGAGAGGATGACTGGTGGGTTGTGCAGTACTATTTAACATGTTGAGAGAGGAGAGAGGATGACTGGTCAGTTGTACGGTACTATTTAACATGTTGAGAGAGGAGAGAGGATGACTGGTGGGTTGTACAGTACTATTTAACATGCTGAGAGAGGAGAGAGGATGACTGGTGGGTTATACAGTACTATTTAACATGTTGAGAGAGGAGAGAGGATGACTGGTGGGTTGTACAGTACTATTTAACATGCTGAGAGAGGAGAGAGGATGACTGGAGGGTTGTACAGTACTATTTAACATGCTGAGAGAGGATGACTGGTGGGTTGTACAGTACTATTTAACATGTTGAGAGAGGAGAGAGGATGACTGGTGGGTTGTACAGTACTATTTAACATGTTGAGAGAGGAGAGAGGATGACTGGTGGGTTGTACAGTACTATTTAACATGAGGAGAGAGGATGACTGGTGGGTTGTACAGTACTATTTAACATGCTGAGAGAGGAGAGAGGATGACTGGTGGGTTGTACAGTACTATTTAACATGCTGAGAGAGGAGAGAGGATGACTGGTGGGTTGTACAGTACTATTTAACATGCTGAGAGAGGAGAGAGGATGACTGGTGGGTTGTACGGTACTATTTAACATGCTGAGAGAGGAGAGAGGATGACTGGTGGGTTGTACGGTACTATTTAACATGCTGAGAGAGGAGAGAGGATGACTGGTGGGTTGTACAGTACTATTTAACATGCTGAGAGAGGAGAGAGGATGACTGGTGGGTTGTACAGTACTATTTAACATGCTGAGAGGAGAGAGGATGACTGGTGGGTTGTACAGTACTATTTAACATGCTGAGAGAGGATGACTGGTGGGTTGTACAGTACTATTTAACATGTTGAGAGAGTAGAGAGGATGACTGGTGGGTTGTACAGTACTATTTAACATGCTGAGAGGAGAGAGGATGACTGGTGGGTTGTACAGTACTATTTAACATGTTGAGAGAGGATGACTGGTGGGTTGTACAGTACTATTTAACATGCTGAGAGAGTAGAGAGGATGACTGGTGGGTTATACAGTACTCTTTAACATGCTGAGAGAGGATGACTGGTGGGTTGTACAGTACTATTTAACATGCTGAGAGAGTAGAGAGGATGACTGGTGGGTTATACAGTACTCTTTAACATGCTGAGAGAGGATGACTGGTGGGTTGTACAGTACTATTTAACATGCTGAGAGAGGAGAGAGGATGACTGGTGGGTTGTACAGTACTATTTAACATGTTGAGAGAGTAGAGAGGATGACTGGTGGGTTATACAGTACTATTTAACATGCTGAGAGAGGATGACTGGTGGGTTGTACAGTACTATTTAACATGCTGAGAGAGTAGAGAGGATGACTGGTGGGTTATACAGTACTATTTAACATGTTGAGAGAGGAGAGAGGATGACTGGTGGGTTGTACGGTACTATTTAACATGCTGAGAGAGGAGAGAGGATGACTGGTGGGTTGTACGGTACTATTTAACATGCTGAGAGAGGAGAGAGGATGACTGGTGGGTCGTACAGTACTATTTAACATGCTGAGAGAGGAGAGAGGATGACTGGTGGGTTGTACAGTACTATTTAACATGCTGAGAGAGGATGACTGGTGGGTTGTACAGTACTATTTAACATGTTGAGAGAGTAGAGAGGATGACTGGTGGGTTGTACAGTACTATTTAACATGCTGAGAGAGTAGAGAGGATGACTGGTGGGTTGTACAGTACTATTTAACATGCTGAGAGAGTAGAGAGGATGACTGGTGGGTTATACAGTACTCTTTAACATGCTGAGAGAGGATGACTGGTGGGTTGTACAGTACTATTTAACATGCTGAGAGAGGAGAGAGGATGACTGGTGGGTTGTACAGTACTATTTAACATGTTGAGAGAGTAGAGAGGATGACTGGTGGGTTATACAGTACTATTTAACATGCTGAGAGAGGATGACTGGTGGGTTGTACAGTACTATTTAACATGCTGAGAGAGTAGAGAGGATGACTGGTGGGTTATACAGTACTATTTAACATGTTGAGAGAGGAGAGAGGATGACTGGTGGGTTGTACAGTACTATTTAACATGCTGAGAGAGTAGAGAGGATGACTGGTGGGTTATACAGTACTCTTTAACATGCTGAGAGAGGATGACTGGTGGGTTGTACAGTACTATTTAACATGCTGAGAGAGTAGAGAGGATGACTGGTGGGTTGTACAGTACTATTTAACATGTTGAGAGAGTAGAGAGGATGACTGGTGGGTTGTACAGTACTATTTAACATGCTGAGAGAGTAGAGAGGATGACTGGTGGGTTGTACAGTACTATTTAACATGTTGAGAGAGTAGAGAGGATGACTGGTGGGTTGTACAGTACTATTTAACATGCTGAGAGAGGATGACTGGTGGGTTGTACAGTACTATTTAACATGCTGAGAGAGGAGAGAGGATGACTGGTGGGTTGTACAGTACTATTTAACATGTTGAGAGAGGATGACTGGTGGGTTGTACAGTACTATTTAACATGTTGAGAGAGGAGAGAGGATGACTGGTGGGTTGTACAGTACTATTTAACATGCTGAGAGAGGAGAGAGGATGACTGGTGGGTTGTACAGTACTATTTAACATGTTGAGAGAGGAGAGAGGATGACTGGTGGGTTGTACAGTACTATTTAACATGTTGAGAGAGGAGAGAGGATGACTGGTGGGTTGTACAGTACTATTTAACATGCTGAGAGAGGATGACTGGTGGGTTATACAGTACTATTTAACATGCTGAGAGAGGAGAGAGGATGACTGGTGGGTTGTACAGTACTATTTAACATGTTGAGAGAGGATGACTGGTGGGTTGTACAGTACTATTTAACATGCTGAGAGAGGAGAGAGGATGACTGGTGGGTTGTACAGTACTATTTAACATGCTGAGAGAGGATGACTGGTGGGTTGTACAGTACTATTTAACATGTTGAGAGAGGATGACTGGTGGGTTGTACAGTACTCTTTAACATGCTGAGAGAGGATGACTGGTGGGTTGTACAGTACTATTTAACATGCTGAGAGAGGATGACTGGTGGGTTGTACAGTACTATTTAACATGCTGAGAGAGGAGAGAGGATGACTGGTGGGTTGTACAGTACTATTTAACATGTTGAGAGAGTAGAGAGGATGACTGGTGGGTTGTACAGTACTATTTAACATGTTGAGAGAGGAGAGAGGATGACTGGTGGGTTGTACAGTACTATTTAACATGCTGAGAGAGGAGAGAGGATGACTGGTGGGTTATACAGTACTATTTAACATGCTGAGAGAGTAGAGAGGATGACTGGTGGGTTGTACAGTACTATTTAACATGCTGAGAGAGGAGAGAGGATGACTGGTGGGTTGTACAGTACTATTTAACATGTTGAGAGAGTAGAGAGGATGACTGGTGGGTTGTACAGTACTATTTAACATGCTGAGAGAGGAGAGAGGATGACTGGTGGGTTGTACAGTACTATTTAACATGCTGAGAGAGGATGACTGGTGGGTTGTACAGTACTATTTAACATGTTGAGAGAGGAGAGAGTATGACTGGTGGGTTGTACAGTACTATTTAACATGCTGAGAGAGTAGAGAGGATGACTGGTGGGTTGTACAGTACTATTTAACATGTTGAGAGAGGAGAGAGGATGACTGGTGGGTTGTACAGTACTATTTAACATGTTGAGAGAGGAGAGAGGATGACTGGTGGGTTGTACAGTACTATTTAACATGCTGAGAGAGGATGACTGGTGGGTTGTACAGTACTATTTAACATGCTGAGAGAGGATGACTGGTGGGTTGTACAGTACTATTTAACATGCTGAGAGAGGATGACTGGTGGGTTGTACAGTACTATTTAACATGCTGAGAGAGGAGAGAGGATGACTGGTGGGTTGTACAGTACTATTTAACATGCTGAGAGAGGATGACTGGTGGGTTGTACAGTACTATTTAACATGCTGAGAGAGGATGACTGGTGGGTTGTACAGTACTATTTAACATGCTGAGAGAGTAGAGAGGATGACTGGTGGGTTGTACAGTACTATTTAACATGTTGAGAGAGGATGACTGGTGGGTTGTACAGTACTATTTAACATGTTGAGAGAGGAGAGAGGATGACTGGTGGGTTGTACAGTACTATTTAACATGTTGAGAGAGGAGAGAGGATGACTGGTGGGTTGTACAGTACTATTTAACATGCTGAGAGAGTAGAGAGGATGACTGGTGGGTTGTACAGTACTATTTAACATGCTGAGAGAGGATGACTGGTGGGTTGTACAGTACTATTTAACATGCTGAGAGAGGATGACTGGTGGGTTGTACAGTACTATTTAACATGCTGAGAGAGGATGACTGGTGGGTTGTACAGTACTATTTAACATGTTGAGAGAGGATGACTGGTGGGTTGTACAGTACTATTTAACATGCTGAGAGAGGAGAGAGGATGACTGGGGTTGTACAGTACTATTTAACATGCTGAGAGAGGAGAGAGGATGACTGGGGTTGTACAGTACTATTTAACATGTTGAGAGAGGATGACTGGTGGGTTGTACAGTACTATTTAACATGTTGAGAGAGGAGAGAGGATGACTGGTGGGTTGTACAGTACTATTTAACATGTTGAGAGAGGAGAGAGGATGACTGGTGGGTTGTACAGTACTATTTAACATGTTGAGAGAGGATGACTGGTGGGTTGTACAGTACTATTTAACATGCTGAGAGAGGATGACTGGTGGGTTGTACAGTACTATTTAACATGCTGAGAGAGGAGAGAGGATGACTGGTGGGTTGTACAGTACTATTTAACATGTTGAGAGAGGATGACTGGTGGGTTGTACAGTACTATTTAACATGCTGTGAGAGGAGAGAGGATGACTGGTGGGTTGTACAGTACTATTTAACATGTTGAGAGAGTAGAGAGGATGACTGGTGGGTTGTACAGTACTATTTAACATGCTGAGAGAGGATGACTGGTGGGTTGTACAGTACTATTTAACATGCTGAGAGAGGAGAGAGGATGACTGGTGGGTTGTACAGTACTATTTAACATGTTGAGAGAGGATGACTGGTGGGTTGTACAGTACTATTTAACATGCTGAGAGAGTAGAGAGGATGACTGGTGGGTTGTACAGTACTATTTAACATGCTGAGAGAGTAGAGAGGATGACTGGTGGGTTGTACAGTACTATTTAACATGCTGAGAGAGTAGAGAGGATGACTGGTGGGTTGTACAGTACTATTTAACATGCTGAGAGAGTAGAGAGGATGACTGGTGGGTTGTACAGTACTATTTAACATGCTGAGAGAGGAGAGAGGATGACTGGTGGGTTGTACAGTACTATTTAACATGCTGAGAGAGGAGAGAGGATGACTGGTGGGTTGTACAGTACTATTTAACATGCTGAGAGAGTAGAGAGGATGACTGGTGGGTTGTACAGTACTATTTAACATGTTGAGAGAGTAGAGAGGATGACTGGTGGGTTGTACAGTACTATTTAACATGCTGAGAGAGGAGAGAGGATGACTGGTGGGTTGTACAGTACTATTTAACATGCTGAGAGAGGAGAGAGGATGACTGGTGGGTTGTACAGTACTATTTAACATGCTGAGAGAGGAGAGAGGATGACTGGTGGGTTGTACAGTACTATTTAACATGCTGAGAGAGGAGAGAGGATGACTGGTGGGTTGTACAGTACTATTTAACATGCTGAGAGAGTAGAGAGGATGACTGGTGGGTTGTACAGTACTATTTAACATGCTGAGAGAGGATGACTGGTGGGTTGTACGGTACTATTTAACATGCTGAGAGAGGATGACTGGTGGGTTGTACAGTACTATTTAACATGTTGAGAGAGTAGAGAGGATGACTGGTGGGTTGTACAGTACTATTTAACATGTTGAGAGAGTAGAGAGGATGACTGGTGGGTTGTACAGTACTATTTAACATGTTGAGAGAGGAGAGAGGATGACTGGTGGGTTGTACAGTACTATTTAACATGTTGAGAGAGTAGAGAGGATGACTGGTGGGTTGTACAGTACTATTTAACATGCTGAGAGAGTAGAGAGGATGACTGGTGGGTTGTACAGTACTATTTAACATGCTGAGAGAGGAGAGAGGATGACTGGTGGGTTGTACAGTACTATTTAACATGCTGAGAGAGTAGAGAGGATGACTGGTGGGTTGTACAGTACTATTTAACATGTTGAGAGAGTAGAGAGGATGACTGGTGGGTTATACAGTACTCTTTAACATGCTGAGAGAGGAGAGAGGATGACTGGTGGGTTGTACAGTACTATTTAACATGTTGAGAGAGGATGACTGGTGGGTTGTACAGTACTATTTAACATGTTGAGAGAGGATGACTGGTGGGTTGTACAGTACTATTTAACATGTTGAGAGAGTAGAGAGGATGACTGGTGGGTTATACAGTACTCTTTAACATGCTGAGAGAGGAGAGAGGATGACTGGTGGGTTGTACAGTACTATTTAACATGTTGAGAGAGGATGACTGGTGGGTTGTGCAGTACTATTTAACATGTTGAGAGAGGATGACTGGTGGGTTGTGCAGTACTATTTAACATGTTGAGAGAGGATGACTGGTGGGTTGTGCAGTACTATTTAACATGTTGAGAGAGGATGACTGGTGGGTTGTGCAGTACTATTTAACATGTTGAGAGAGGATGACTGGTGGGTTGTACAGTACTATTTAACATGTTGAGAGAGGATGACTGGTGGGTTGTACAGTACTATTTAACATGTTGAGAGAGTAGAGAGGATGACTGGTGGGTTATACAGTACTATTTAACATGCTGAGAGAGTAGAGAGGATGACTGGTGGGTTGTACAGTACTATTTAACATGTTGAGAGAGGATGACTGGTGGGTTGTGCAGTACTATTTAACATGCTGAGAGAGGAGAGAGGATGACTGGTGGGTTATACAGTACTATTTAACATTTTGAGAGAGGAGAGAGGATGACTGGTGGGTTGTACAGTACTATTTAACATGTTGAGAGAGGAGAGAGGATGACTGGTGGGTTGTACAGTACTATTTAACATGCTGAGAGAGGATGACTGGTGGGTTGTACAGTACTATTTAACATGTTGAGAGAGGAGAGAGGATGACTGGTGGGTTGTACAGTACTATTTAACATGTTGAGAGAGGATGACTGGTGGGTTGTACAGTACTATTTAACATGTTGAGAGAGTAGAGAGGATGACTGGTGGGTTGTACAGTACTATTTAACATGCTGAGAGAGGATGACTGGTGGGTTGTACAGTACTATTTAACATGTTGAGAGAGGAGAGAGGATGACTGGTGGGTTGTACAGTACTATTTAACATGTTGAGAGAGGAGAGAGGATGACTGGTCAGTTGTACGGTACTATTTAACATGTTGAGAGAGGAGAGAGGATGACTGGTGGGTTGTACAGTACTATTTAACATGTTGAGAGAGGAGAGAGGATGACTGGTGGGTTGTACAGTACTATTTAACATGTTGAGAGAGGAGAGAGGATGACTGGTGGGTTGTACAGTACTATTTAACATGAGGAGAGAGGATGACTGGTGGGTTGTACAGTACTATTTAACATGCTGAGAGAGGAGAGAGGATGACTGGTGGGTTGTACAGTACTATTTAACATGCTGAGAGAGGAGAGAGGATGACTGGTGGGTTGTACGGTACTATTTAACATGCTGAGAGAGGAGAGAGGATGACTGGTGGGTTGTACGGTACTATTTAACATGCTGAGAGAGGAGAGAGGATGACTGGTGGGTTGTACGGTACTATTTAACATGCTGAGAGAGGAGAGAGGATGACTGGTGGGTTGTACAGTACTATTTAACATGCTGAGAGGAGAGAGGATGACTGGTGGGTTGTACAGTACTATTTAACATGCTGAGAGGAGAGAGGATGACTGGTGGGTTGTACAGTACTATTTAACATGTTGAGAGAGGATGACTGGTGGGTTGTACAGTACTATTTAACATGCTGAGAGAGTAGAGAGGATGACTGGTGGGTTATACAGTACTCTTTAACATGCTGAGAGAGGATGACTGGTGGGTTGTACAGTACTATTTAACATGCTGAGAGAGGAGAGAGGATGACTGGTGGGTTGTACAGTACTATTTAACATGTTGAGAGAGTAGAGAGGATGACTGGTGGGTTATACAGTACTATTTAACATGCTGAGAGAGGATGACTGGTGGGTTGTACAGTACTATTTAACATGCTGAGAGAGTAGAGAGGATGACTGGTGGGTTATACAGTACTATTTAACATGTTGAGAGAGGAGAGAGGATGACTGGTGGGTTGTACGGTACTATTTAACATGCTGAGAGAGGAGAGAGGATGACTGGTGGGTTGTACGGTACTATTTAACATGCTGAGAGAGGAGAGAGGATGACTGGTGGGTCGTACAGTACTATTTAACATGCTGAGAGAGGAGAGAGGATGACTGGTGGGTTGTACAGTACTATTTAACATGCTGAGAGAGGATGACTGGTGGGTTGTACAGTACTATTTAACATGTTGAGAGAGTAGAGAGGATGACTGGTGGGTTGTACAGTACTATTTAACATGCTGAGAGAGTAGAGAGGATGACTGGTGGGTTGTACAGTACTATTTAACATGCTGAGAGAGTAGAGAGGATGACTGGTGGGTTATACAGTACTCTTTAACATGCTGAGAGAGGATGACTGGTGGGTTGTACAGTACTATTTAACATGCTGAGAGAGGAGAGAGGATGACTGGTGGGTTGTACAGTACTATTTAACATGTTGAGAGAGTAGAGAGGATGACTGGTGGGTTATACAGTACTATTTAACATGCTGAGAGAGGATGACTGGTGGGTTGTACAGTACTATTTAACATGCTGAGAGAGTAGAGAGGATGACTGGTGGGTTATACAGTACTATTTAACATGTTGAGAGAGGAGAGAGGATGACTGGTGGGTTGTACAGTACTATTTAACATGCTGAGAGAGTAGAGAGGATGACTGGTGGGTTATACAGTACTCTTTAACATGCTGAGAGAGGATGACTGGTGGGTTGTACAGTACTATTTAACATGCTGAGAGAGTAGAGAGGATGACTGGTGGGTTGTACAGTACTATTTAACATGTTGAGAGAGTAGAGAGGATGACTGGTGGGTTGTACAGTACTATTTAACATGCTGAGAGAGTAGAGAGGATGACTGGTGGGTTGTACAGTACTATTTAACATGTTGAGAGAGTAGAGAGGATGACTGGTGGGTTGTACAGTACTATTTAACATGCTGAGAGAGGATGACTGGTGGGTTGTACAGTACTATTTAACATGTTGAGAGAGGATGACTGGTGGGTTGTACAGTACTATTTAACATGTTGAGAGAGGAGAGAGGATGACTGGTGGGTTGTACAGTACTATTTAACATGCTGAGAGAGGAGAGAGGATGACTGGTGGGTTGTACAGTACTATTTAACATGTTGAGAGAGGAGAGAGGATGACTGGTGGGTTGTACAGTACTATTTAACATGTTGAGAGAGGAGAGAGGATGACTGGTGGGTTGTACAGTACTATTTAACATGCTGAGAGAGGATGACTGGTGGGTTATACAGTACTATTTAACATGCTGAGAGAGGAGAGAGGATGACTGGTGGGTTGTACAGTACTATTTAACATGTTGAGAGAGGATGACTGGTGGGTTGTACAGTACTATTTAACATGCTGAGAGAGGAGAGAGGATGACTGGTGGGTTGTACAGTACTATTTAACATGCTGAGAGAGGATGACTGGTGGGTTGTACAGTACTATTTAACATGTTGAGAGAGGATGACTGGTGGGTTGTACAGTACTCTTTAACATGCTGAGAGAGGATGACTGGTGGGTTGTACAGTACTATTTAACATGCTGAGAGAGGATGACTGGTGGGTTGTACAGTACTATTTAACATGCTGAGAGAGGAGAGAGGATGACTGGTGGGTTGTACAGTACTATTTAACATGTTGAGAGAGTAGAGAGGATGACTGGTGGGTTGTACAGTACTATTTAACATGTTGAGAGAGGAGAGAGGATGACTGGTGGGTTGTACAGTACTATTTAACATGCTGAGAGAGGAGAGAGGATGACTGGTGGGTTATACAGTACTATTTAACATGCTGAGAGAGTAGAGAGGATGACTGGTGGGTTGTACAGTACTATTTAACATGTTGAGAGAGTAGAGAGGATGACTGGTGGGTTGTACAGTACTATTTAACATGCTGAGAGAGGAGAGAGGATGACTGGTGGGTTGTACAGTACTATTTAACATGCTGAGAGAGGATGACTGGTGGGTTGTACAGTACTATTTAACATGTTGAGAGAGGAGAGAGTATGACTGGTGGGTTGTACAGTACTATTTAACATGCTGAGAGAGTAGAGAGGATGACTGGTGGGTTGTACAGTACTATTTAACATGTTGAGAGAGGAGAGAGGATGACTGGTGGGTTGTACAGTACTATTTAACATGTTGAGAGAGGAGAGAGGATGACTGGTGGGTTGTACAGTACTATTTAACATGCTGAGAGAGGATGACTGGTGGGTTGTACAGTACTATTTAACATGCTGAGAGAGGATGACTGGTGGGTTGTACAGTACTATTTAACATGCTGAGAGAGGATGACTGGTGGGTTGTACAGTACTATTTAACATGCTGAGAGAGGAGAGAGGATGACTGGTGGGTTGTACAGTACTATTTAACATGCTGAGAGAGGAGAGAGGATGACTGGTGGGTTGTACAGTACTATTTAACATGCTGAGAGAGGAGAGAGGATGACTGGTGGGTTATACAGTACTATTTAACATGCTGAGAGAGTAGAGAGGATGACTGGTGGGTTGTACAGTACTATTTAACATGCTGAGAGAGGAGAGAGGATGACTGGTGGGTTATACAGTACTCTTTAACATGCTGAGAGAGGATGACTGGTGGGTTGTACAGTACTATTTAACATGCTGAGAGAGTAGAGAGGATGACTGGTGGGTTGTACAGTACTATTTAACATGCTGAGAGAGTAGAGAGGATGACTGGTGGGTTATACAGTACTCTTTAACATGCTGAGAGAGGATGACTGGTGGGTTGTACAGTACTATTTAACATGCTGAGAGAGTAGAGAGGATGACTGGTGGGTTGTACAGTACTATTTAACATGTTGAGAGAGGATGACTGGTGGGTTGTACAGTACTATTTAACATGTTGAGAGAGGAGAGAGGATGACTGGTGGGTTGTACAGTACTATTTAACATGTTGAGAGAGGAGAGAGGATGACTGGTGGGTTGTACAGTACTATTTAACATGCTGAGAGAGTAGAGAGGATGACTGGTGGGTTGTACAGTACTATTTAACATGTTGAGAGAGGAGAGAGGATGACTGGTGGGTTGTACAGTACTATTTAACATGTTGAGAGAGGAGAGAGGATGACTGGTGGGTTGTACAGTACTATTTAACATGCTGAGAGAGGATGACTGGTGGGTTGTACAGTACTATTTAACATGCTGAGAGAGGATGACTGGTGGGTTGTACAGTACTATTTAACATGCTGAGAGAGTAGAGAGGATGACTGGTGGGTTGTACAGTACTATTTAACATGTTGAGAGAGGATGACTGGTGGGTTGTACAGTACTATTTAACATGTTGAGAGAGGAGAGAGGATGACTGGTGGGTTGTACAGTACTATTTAACATGTTGAGAGAGGAGAGAGGATGACTGGTGGGTTGTACAGTACTATTTAACATGCTGAGAGAGTAGAGAGGATGACTGGTGGGTTGTACAGTACTATTTAACATGCTGAGAGAGGATGACTGGTGGGTTGTACAGTACTATTTAACATGCTGAGAGAGGATGACTGGTGGGTTGTACAGTACTATTTAACATGCTGAGAGAGGATGACTGGTGGGTTGTACAGTACTATTTAACATGTTGAGAGAGGATGACTGGTGGGTTGTACAGTACTATTTAACATGCTGAGAGAGGAGAGAGGATGACTGGGGTTGTACAGTACTATTTAACATGCTGAGAGAGGAGAGAGGATGACTGGGGTTGTACAGTACTATTTAACATGTTGAGAGAGGATGACTGGTGGGTTGTACAGTACTATTTAACATGTTGAGAGAGGAGAGAGGATGACTGGTGGGTTGTACAGTACTATTTAACATGTTGAGAGAGGAGAGAGGATGACTGGTGGGTTGTACAGTACTATTTAACATGTTGAGAGAGGATGACTGGTGGGTTGTACAGTACTATTTAACATGCTGAGAGAGGATGACTGGTGGGTTGTACAGTACTATTTAACATGCTGAGAGAGGAGAGAGGATGACTGGTGGGTTGTACAGTACTATTTAACATGTTGAGAGAGGATGACTGGTGGGTTGTACAGTACTATTTAACATGCTGAGAGAGGAGAGAGGATGACTGGTGGGTTGTACAGTACTATTTAACATGTTGAGAGAGTAGAGAGGATGACTGGTGGGTTGTACAGTACTATTTAACATGCTGAGAGAGGATGACTGGTGGGTTGTACAGTACTATTTAACATGCTGAGAGAGGAGAGAGGATGACTGGTGGGTTGTACAGTACTATTTAACATGTTGAGAGAGGATGACTGGTGGGTTGTACAGTACTATTTAACATGCTGAGAGAGTAGAGAGGATGACTGGTGGGTTGTACAGTACTATTTAACATGCTGAGAGAGTAGAGAGGATGACTGGTGGGTTGTACAGTACTATTTAACATGCTGAGAGAGTAGAGAGGATGACTGGTGGGTTGTACAGTACTATTTAACATGCTGAGAGAGTAGAGAGGATGACTGGTGGGTTGTACAGTACTATTTAACATGCTGAGAGAGGAGAGAGGATGACTGGTGGGTTGTACAGTACTATTTAACATGCTGAGAGAGGAGAGAGGATGACTGGTGGGTTGTACAGTACTATTTAACATGCTGAGAGAGGAGAGAGGATGACTGGTGGGTTGTACAGTACTATTTAACATGCTGAGAGAGTAGAGAGGATGACTGGTGGGTTGTACAGTACTATTTAACATGTTGAGAGAGTAGAGAGGATGACTGGTGGGTTGTACAGTACTATTTAACATGCTGAGAGAGGAGAGAGGATGACTGGTGGGTTGTACAGTACTATTTAACATGCTGAGAGAGGAGAGAGGATGACTGGTGGGTTGTACAGTACTATTTAACATGCTGAGAGAGGAGAGAGGATGACTGGTGGGTTGTACAGTACTATTTAACATGCTGAGAGAGGAGAGAGGATGACTGGTGGGTTGTACAGTACTATTTAACATGCTGAGAGAGTAGAGAGGATGACTGGTGGGTTGTACAGTACTATTTAACATGCTGAGAGAGGAGAGAGGATGACTGGTGGGTTGTACAGTACTATTTAACATGTTGAGAGAGGATGACTGGTGGGTTGTACAGTACTATTTAACATGTTGAGAGAGGATGACTGGTGGGTTGTACAGTACTATTTAACATGTTGAGAGAGGATGACTGGTGGGTTGTACAGTACTATTTAACATGCTGAGAGAGGATGACTGGTGGGTTGTACAGTACTATTTAACATGCTGAGAGAGGAGAGAGGATGACTGGTGGGTTGTACAGTACTATTTAACATGCTGAGAGAGGATGACTGGTGGGTTGTACAGTACTATTTAACATGTTGAGAGAGGATGACTGGTGGGTTGTACAGTACTATTTAACATGCTGAGAGAGTAGAGAGGATGACTGGTGGGTTGTACAGTACTATTTAACATGCTGAGAGAGGATGACTGGTGGGTTGTACAGTACTATTTAACATGTTGAGAGAGGAGAGAGGATGACTGGTGGGTTGTACAGTACTATTTAACATGTTGAGAGAGGATGACTGGTGGGTTGTACAGTACTATTTAACATGCTGAGAGAGTAGAGAGGATGACTGGTGGGTTGTACAGTACTATTTAACATGCTGAGAGAGTAGAGAGGATGACTGGTGGGTTGTACAGTACTATTTAACATGCTGAGAGAGGATGACTGGTGGGTTGTACAGTACTATTTAACATGTTGAGAGAGGAGAGAGGATGACTGGTGGGTTGTACAGTACTATTTAACATGTTGAGAGAGGAGAGAGGATGACTGGTGGGTTGTACAGTACTATTTAACATGTTGAGAGAGGAGAGAGGATGACTGGTGGGTTGTACAGTACTATTTAACATGCTGAGAGAGGATGACTGGTGGGTTGTACAGTACTATTTAACATGCTGAGAGAGGAGAGAGGATGACTGGTGGGTTGTACAGTACTATTTAACATGCTGAGAGAGGATGACTGGTGGGTTGTACAGTACTATTTAACATGTTGAGAGAGGATGACTGGTGGGTTGTACAGTACTATTTAACATGTTGAGAGAGGAGAGAGGATGACTGGTGGGTTGTACAGTACTATTTAACATGCTGAGAGAGGAGAGAGGATGACTGGTGGGTTGTACAGTACTATTTAACATGCTGAGAGAGTAGAGAGGATGACTGGTGGGTTGTACAGTACTATTTAACATGTTGAGAGAGGAGAGAGGATGACTGGTGGGTTGTACAGTACTATTTAACATGTTGAGAGAGTAGAGAGGATGACTGGTGGGTTGTACAGTACTATTTAACATGTTGAGAGAGGAGAGAGGATGACTGGTGGGTTGTACAGTACTATTTAACATGTTGAGAGAGGAGAGAGGATGACTGGTGGGTTGTACAGTACTATTTAACATGCTGAGAGAGGATGACTGGTGGGTTATACAGTACTATTTAACATGCTGAGAGAGTAGAGAGGATGACTGGTGGGTTGTACAGTACTATTTAACATGCTGAGAGAGGATGACTGGTGGGTTGTACAGTACTATTTAACATGCTGAGAGAGTAGAGAGGATGACTGGTGGGTTGTACAGTACTATTTAACATGTTGAGAGAGGATGACTGGTGGGTTGTACAGTACTATTTAACATGCTGAGAGAGGAGAGAGGATGACTGGTGGGTTGTACAGTACTATTTAACATGCTGAGAGAGGAGAGAGGATGACTGGTGGGTTGTACAGTACTATTTAACATGCTGAGAGAGGAGAGAGGATGACTGGTGGGTTGTACAGTACTATTTAACATGCTGAGAGAGGAGAGAGGATGACTGGTGGGTTGTACAGTACTATTTAACATGCTGAGAGAGTAGAGAGGATGACTGGTGGGTTGTACAGTACTATTTAACATGCTGAGAGAGGATGACTGGTGGGTTGTACAGTACTATTTAACATGTTGAGAGAGTAGAGAGGATGACTGTGATTCTGTGAGAATTATTTTCCAGGGGAAGATAACAGTAACTCCAGCCGTTCTCTTTCAAACATTTGTCCAGAGCACAAACTGATCTGGGGTCAGGATACAATAAATGAAATAATTCCCCCCCCTTCCCCCCCAGACGTTACTGGAGACGACCACCAGTCTGTTGAACCATGACCTCCACTGGTCCCTGTCTCACCTGCGAGCGGCGGTCAGCAGGGGGCTCCACCCCCGGCAGGACCACTGTAACATCTGTCTGCAGCAGTACAAGAGACGTCAGGACAGCCCAGATGAAATCATCATATTCAGGTCGTCACCACAACATTCACATCAACATGGGTTCTCTACAACCGCTTCTGACTGGCATGTTCTGATAGAGGATGAACGGTGTCTGATCTGTTTACAGTACAATGTTCTGATAGAGAATGAACGGTGTCAGATCTGGTTACAGTACAGTGTTCTGATGGAGGATGAATGGTGTCAGATCTGTTTACAGTACAATGTTCTGATAGAGAATGAACGGTGTCAGATCTGGTTACAGTACAATGTTCTGATAGAGGATGAACGGTGTCAGATCTGGTTACAGTACAATGTTCTGATAGAGAATGAACGGTGTCAGATCTGGTTACAGTACAATGTTCTGATAGACGAACGGTGTCAGATCTGTTTACAGTACAGTGTTCTGATAGAGAATGAATGGTGTCTGATCTGTTTACAGTACAATGTTCTGATAGAGGATTAATGGTGTCAGATCTGTTTACAGTACAGTGTTCTGATAGAGAATGAATGGTGTCAGATCTGTTTACAGTACAATGTTCTGATAGAGAATGAATGGTGTCAGATCTGTTTACAGTACAATGTTCTGATAGAGAATGAATGGTGTCAGATCTGTTTACAGTACAGTGTTCTGATGGAGGATGAATGGTGTCCGATCTGTTTACAGTACAATGTTCTGATAGAGAATGAATGGTGTCAGATCTGTTTACAGTACAATGTTCTGATAGAGAATGAATGGTGTCAGATCTGTTTACAGTACAATGTTCTGATGGAGGATGAATGGTGTCCGATCTGTTTACAGTACAATGTTCTGATGGAGAATGAATGGTGTCAGATCTGTTTACAGTACAATGTTCTGAACCTGTCACCTCACTGAACATTTCCCGTGCTGGTGCTGTAGTGGAGTCTCCACACGGTAATGCTGTTAACACGTGTGTGTGTGTGTGTGTGTGTGTGTGTGTGTGTGTGTGTGTGTGTGTGTGTGTGTGTGTGTGTGTGTGTGTGTGTGTGTGTTGTAGCTGCGGCCACCTGTACCACTGCCAGTGTCTGCAGCGGAAGGGGAGTGGCCACGCGGAGCCCAGGCTGCTGCAGGTCTGGAGCTGCTACAAGTGTCTCTCCTCACAGAGAGGGAGGGCCGGGGTCACCACGGAGACCGGGAGGGGGCGGAGCACCTCCCTCGCACAGGTCAGTCAGTGACATCACACAGAGTATGACCTCTGACCTGTTAATTTGGTTGGTTGGTTGTGTGTTATTTTATAGTAGTTGCTCGTGAGAGGGGGAAGAGAAGACAGGTTATGTGCTCACTGCCCACAAAATGAGGTGGAAACTGAGCTGCACTTCCTAACCTCCTGCCCAATGTATGACCATATTAGAGACACATATTTCCCTCAGATTACACAGATCCACAAAGAATTCAAAAACAAACCCAATTTTGATAAACTCCCATGTCTACTGGGAGAAATACCACAGTGTGACATCACAGCAGCAATATGTGGGACCTGTTGCCACAAGAAAAGGTCAACCAGTGAAGAACAAACACCATTGTAAATACAACCCATATTTATGATTATTTATTTTCCCTTTTGTACTTTAGCTATTTGCACGTCGTTACAACACTGTATATATACATAATATGACATTTGTAATGTCTTTAATCTTTTGGGACGGGCGGAGAGAGTAGGGTGGGGGACGGGCGGAGAGAGAGTGGGGGAGGGGGTGCGAGTCAAGTGGGGGAGGGGGAGAATGAGTGCGAGGGGCAGAGTGGGGGGAGCGAGTCGAGTGGGGGGAGGGGCAGGGAGGTAGTCGAGTGGGGGGAGGGGCGGGGAGGTAGTCGAGTGGGGGGAGGGGCGGGGAGGTAGTCGAGTGGGGGGAGGGGCGGGGAGGTAGTCGAGTGGGGGGAGGGGCGGGGAGGTCGTCGAGTGGGGGGAGGGGCGGGGAGGTCGTCGAGTGGGGGGAGGGGCGGGGAGGTCGTCGAGTGGGGGGAGGGGCGGGGAGGTCGTCGAGTGGGGGGAGGGGCGGGGAGGTCGTCGAGTGGGGGGGGGGGGCGGGGAGCGAGTCGAGTGGGGGGAGGGGCGGGGAGCGAGTCGAGTGGGGGGAGGGGCGGGGAGCGAGTCGAGTGGGGGGAGGGGCGGGGAGCGAGTCGAGTGGGGGGAGGGGCGGGGAGCGAGTCGAGTCGAGTGGGGGGAGGGGCGGGGAGCGAGTCGAGTCGAGTGGGGGGAGGGGCGGGGAGCGAGTCGAGTCGAGTGGGGGGAGGGGCGGGGAGGTAGTCGAGTCGAGTGGGGGGAGGGGCGGGGAGGTAGTCGAGTGGGGGGAGGGGCGGGGAGGTAGTCGAGTGGGGGGAGGGGCGGGGAGGTCGTCGAGTGGGGGGAGGGGCGGGGAGGTAGTCGAGTGGGGGGAGGGGCGGGGAGGTAGTCGAGTGGGGGGAGGGGCGGGGAGGTAGTCGAGTGGGGGGAGGGGCGGGGAGGTAGTCGAGTGGGGGGAGGGGCGGGGAGGTAGTCGAGTGGGGGGAGGGGCGGGGAGGTAGTCGAGTGGGGGGAGGGGCGGGGAGGTAGTCGAGTGGGGGGAGGGGCGGGGAGCGAGTCGAGTGGGGGGAGGGGCGGGGAGCGAGTCGAGTGGGGGGAGGGGCGGGGAGCGAGTCGAGTGGGGGGAGGGGCGGGGAGCGAGTCGAGTGGGGGGAGGGGCGGGGAGCGAGTCGAGTGGGGGGAGGGGCGGGGAGCGAGTCGAGTAGGGGGAGAGTGAGTTGAGTGGGGGAGGGGAAGGGGAGAGTAACCTTTAGAGAAGCAACACACACAGCTCTCTCTTCCTCCATCTGTCTGTCACTTCATTCTGTTTTCTGATGGTCACCTCTCTTGTTGTTTCAGACCAAAGTGATGTCCAGGGAAGCAGGGGAAGAAGGGAGAAAGGTGAGTCATGTTGGGGGGTAGCCTCTCATAGGTAGCATCCAGACAGCCCACCTGTCTGTCTTACACTCTCTCTCTCTGAATTTAAGGGTTTTATTGGCATGGGAAACATGTTTACATTGCCTTTAGCAAGTGAAGTAGATAATAAACAAAAGTGAAATAAACAATACAAAAATCTCTGTCCTTCTCTCTCTCTCCTTTTTTTTCTCTCTCTCCTTTTTCTCTCTCTCTCCTTTTTCTCTGTCTCCTCTCTCTCTCTCTCACTCTCACTAACACTCTCACTCACACTCACTCTCTCTCACACTCACTCTCTCTCACACACTCTCTCTCTCTCTCTCTCACACTCTATTTCTGTCTTTCACCTACTTAGTCTATATCAACAGCCCTTCCCTCCAGGAGAAAATACAGAACAGTGATTAGTGGTGGTGTTTTCTCCAGCTAGCTGTGTGTCTGACTGTAGCAGACCATTCTGCCATCTGACTGGCGTGTAATTGGTTTATTCAAATTAGTTGTCTAGTAAATAAATATCCAAACACTGAGCGGCTGAGTTTAATGAAGGTTCTGGAAACTCTCGCTCTCTCTCTCTCTCTCTCTCTCTCTCTCTCTCTCTCTCTCTCTCTCTCTCTGAATGGCTGAGTTTAATGAAGGTTCTGGAAACTCTCGCTCTCTCTCTCTCTCTCTCTCTCTCTCTCTCTCTCGCTCTCTCGCTCTCTCGCTCTCTCGCTCTCTCGCTCTCTCGCTCTCTCGCTCTCTCGCTCTCTCGCTCTCTCTCTCTCTCGCTCTCGCTCTCACTCTCTCTGAGTGGCTGAGTTTAATGAAGGTTCTGGAAACTCTCGCTCTCTCTCTCTCTCTCTCTCTCGCTCTCGCTCTCTCTGAGTGGCTGAGTTTAATGAAGGTTCTGGAAACACACAATCACTTCTCTCTCTCCCCTATGCTTTCTCTCTCACTTTCTCTCATCGCTCTCTCTCTCTTTCTTAGTCGCTCGTCTCTCTTACTCTCTCTCTCTCTCTCTCTCTCTCTCTCTTTCTTAGTCGCTCGTCTCTTACTCTCTCTCTCTCTCTCTCTCTCTCTCTCTCTCTCTCTCTCTTTCTTAGTCGCTCGTCTATTACTCTCTCTCTCTCTCTCTCTTTCTTAGTTGCTCGTCTATTACTCTCTCTCTCTCTCTCTCTCTTTCTTAGTCGCTCGTCTATTACTCTCTCTCTCTCTCTCTTTCTTAGTCGCTCGTCTCTCTTACTCTCTCTCTCTCTTTCTCTCTCTTTCTTAGTCGCTCGTCTCTCTTACTCTCTCTCTTTCTCTCTCTCATTCTTAGTCGCTCGTCTCTCTTACTCTCTCTCTCTCTTAGTCGCTCGTCTCTCTTACTCTCTCTCTCTCTCTCTTAGTCGCTCGTCTCTCTTACTCTCTCTCTCTCTCTCTTAGTCACTCGTTTCTCTTACTCTCTCTCTCTCGCTCTCTCTCGCTCTCTCTCTCTTACTCTCTCTCTCTCGCTTTCTTAGTCACTCGTCTCTCTTACTCTCTCTCTCTCGCTCTCGCTCTCTCTCTCTTACTCTCTCTCTCTCTCGCTTTCTTAGTCGCCTCGTCTCTCTTACTCTCTCTCTCTCTCTCTCTCTTACTCTCTCTCTCTCTCTTTCTTAGTCACTCGTCTCTCTTACTCTCTCAATTGAATTCTCTCACTGTTTATCTGTTAGTTATTTTCTCTCTGTTGTCCAGACTGTTGTGGCCTTGTGAAGATGACTGTTATGTGACACTAGATAACTGGATGTTATTGACTCTGTCTGTGTCCCAAATCAACCATGTTCCCCACGTAGTGCACTACAAACATACTGCACTCTATAGGTAATCGGGAGCATCTATTTGGGACGCAGACTATCTGTGGTGCCGGGTGGTAATTATGACGTTGACGTCCAGCAGCCTCTCGGTCATAACCTGTTAATCCACCATGATTCATTTTAATCAGGTTACCACCACAGCAAGACCCATACACACACACCATACACACAGCATACACACACCATGCACACAGCATACACACACCATACACACACCATACACACACCATGCACACAGCATACACACACCATACACACAGCATACACACACCATGCACACAGCATACACACACCATACACACACCATACACACAGCATACACCATACACACACCATACGCACACACCATACACACGGCATACACACACCATACACACACCATACACACACACCATACACACACCATACACACACACCATACACACACCATACACACACACCATACACACACCATACACACGGCATACACACACACCATACACACACACCATACACACACACGGCATACACCCACCATACACCCACCATACACACAGCATACACCCACCATACACACACACACAGCATACACACACACAGCATACACACACACAGCATACACACACACAGCATACACACACACAGCATACAGACACACAGCATACAGACACACAGCATACACACACACAGCATACACACACAGCATACACACACACAGCATACACACAGCATACACACAGCACACACACAGCACACACACAGCACACACACACCATACACACAGCACACACACAGCACACACACAGCACACACACACCATACACACAGCACACACACAGCATACACACAGCACACACACAGCACACACACAGCACACACACAGCACGCACACAGCATGCACACACCATACACACAGCATACATACACAGCATACACACACCATGCATACACACAGCATGCGCACACCATGCGCACAGCATACACACACCATGCACACACACAGCATGCACACACCATACACACACAATACACACAGCATGCACACCGCATGCACACACCATGCACACACACAGCATGCACACAGCATACACACACCATGCACACACAATACACACAGCATGCACACCGCATGCACACACCATGCACACAGCATGCACACAGCATACACACACCATGCACACACCATGCATACACACAGCATGCATACACCATGCACACAGCATACACACACAGCATACACACATCATGCATACACACACCATGTATACACACAGCATGCATACACACAGCATGCACACACCATGCACACACCATGCACACACCATACACACAGCATACACACAGCATACACACACTCATTCGCTGTAACTATGACATACAAACATGAACATTGAAAATAGAATATTAACACACACACACCCACAGAGAAATCCAGCGCCAGCAGAAAGTATTCACACCCCTTATTCCACATTATGTCGCGTTACATCCTGAATTTGTTGAAAATGCAATACATAAATATCTAATTTACATAATTATTCAAACCCTTTGTTTTGACACTCCACATTGAGCTCAGGTGGATCCAATTTCCTTTGATCAGCCTTGATTGGAGTCCACCTGGGACCAATTCAATTGTTTGGACATGATTTAGAAAGATACACACCTGTCTATATATAAGGTCCCACAGTTGACAGTGCAGGAACTATACCATGAAGTCAGAGGAACTGGAGGAACTGTCCCTAGATCTCACAGATAGAACTGTGATGAATCAGATCGACTATATAGACAGCAGTATGTGGACACCCCTTCAAATGAGTGGATTTGGCTATTTCAGTCACACCCGTTGCTGACAGATATACAATTGAGCACACAGCCATGCAATCTCCATAGGGGCACATTGGCAGTAGAATGGCCTTACTGAAGAGCTCAGTGACTTTCAACATTGCACTGTCATAGGATGCCACCTTTCCAACGAGTCAGTTTGTCAAATTTCTCCCCACCTAGAGCTGTCCCGGTCAACTGTAAGTTCTGTTATTATGAAGTGGAAATGTCTAGGAGCACAAGCTGAAGCGCGTAGCGCATAAAAATTGTCTGTCCTCGGTTGCAACACTCACTACCGAGTTCCAAACTGCCTCTGGAAGCAACGTCAGCACAAGAACTGTTCGTCGGGAGCTTCATGAAATGGATTTCTGTGGCCCTGTGCACAAAGCAAGGTCCATATAGAAATGGTTCGTCGCGATCGGTGTGGAAGAACTTGACTGGCCTGCACAGAGCCCTGACCTCAACCCCATCAAACACCTTTAGGATGAATTGGAACGCTGAGCTGCGCACCAGGTCTTATCGCTCCAACATCAGTGCCCGTCTTCAATAATGCTCTTGTGGCTGAATGGAAGCAAGAGTCTGCCTATAGCTGGCCGTCCGACCAAACTGAGCAACCGGACAAGAAGGACCTTGATCGCGGAGTTGACCAAAAACCCAATGACCACTCTGACATTACTACAGTGTTCCTTGGCTGAGTTGGGAGAACCTGCCAGAAGGACAACAGTCTCTACAGAACTTCTCCAATCTGGGCTTTATGGGAGAGTGGCCAGACGGAAGCCACTCCTGAGAAAAAGGCACATGATAGCACACCTAGTGTTTGCAAAAAGGACTGTGAAAGACAGAGCATGAGGCAAAATGTTCTGTGGTCTGATCAGACTGAAATTGAACTCTTTGGTCTGAATGCAAAGCGCTATGTCTGGAGAAAACCAGGCACAGCTCATCACTCGTCTCACATCATCCCTACCATGAAGCATGGTGGTGGCAGCATCATACTATGGGGATGCTTTTCAGCGGCAGGGACTGGGAAACTGGTAGGGATAGAGGGAACAATGAATGGAGCCAAATACAGGCAAATCCATGACGAGAACCTGCTTCACAGTGCAAACAACCTTCGATTGGGGCGAAGATTTACGTTCCAACAGGACAATGACCCCAAGCATACAGCCATAGCAACGCTGGAATGGCTTCAGAACTAGAATGTGAAAGTCCTTGAGTGGCCCAGCAGAAGCCCAGACTTGAATCCCATTGAAAACTTGTGGAAAGACTTGAAGATAGCTGTTCACCGCCGCTTTCCATCTAATTTAACAGAGCTTGAGACAATCCCCAAATTCAGATGTGTAAAGCTGATCCAGACATCCCCAAAACGACTCAAAGCTGATCCAGACTGCCCCAAAACGACTCAAAGCTGATCCAGACTTCCCCAAAACGACTCAAAGCTGATCCAGACTTCCCCAAAACGACTCAAAGCTGATCCAGACATCCCCAAAACGACTCAAAGCTGATCCAGACATCCCCAAGACGACTCAAAGCTGATTCAGACATCCCCAAAATGACTCAAAGCTGATTCAGACTTCCCCAAGACGACTCAAAGCTGATCCAGACTTCCCCAAAACTGATCCAGACTTCCCCAAAACGACTCAAAGCTGATCCAGACTTCCCCAAAACGACTCAAAGCTGATCCAGACATCCCCAAAACGACTCAAAGCTGATCCAGACATCCCCAAGACGACTCAAAGCTGATTCAGACATCCCCAAAATGACTCAAAGCTGATTCAGACTTCCCCAAGACGACTCAAAGCTGATCCAGACTTCCCCAAAACTGATCCAGACTTCCCCAAAACGACTCAAAGCTGATCCAGACTTCCCCAAAACGACTCAAAGCTGATCCAGACATCCCTAAGACGACTCAAAGCTGATCCAGACTTCCCCAAAACTGATCCAGACTTCCCCAAAACGACTCAAAGCTGATCCAGACTTCCCCAAAACGACTCAAAGCTGATCCAGACTTCCCCAAAACGACTCAAAGCTGATCCAGACTTCCCCAAAACGACTCAAAGCTGATCCAGACATCCCCAAGACGACTCAAAGCTGATCCAGACTCAATCGCCACCAAAGGTGCTTTTACAAAGTATTGACCCAGGTGTGAATACTTATATAAATGAATTTTCTGTATTTTAAAAATTAAAATAAATTGATGGTGTATTGTGTGTAGATGGGTGAGAGAAAACAAATCAATGTAATCCATTTAGAATTCAGGCTGTAACACACCAACATGGAGACTAAGTCAAGGGAAATTAACACTTTCTGATCCATCACACTATCAGTGCTTTGCTGTTCACCGTCCCAGAATCCCTCACATCTCTCTATCTCTCTCTGTCAGCGTTTGAAAATGTCATCTCACCAATCAGACAACACTCTCACACATCTGTTTAGCCTCCAGTCAATGTTGTAAATGTCACTTCTACCCTGCATTTATCTTAAATAACTCTGACTTTTCAAACCAAATTATCTTTCTCTTGTTCCTCGTTGCCTTTCAGCCAATCTTCATGCAGGTCACGTTTGATGGGTTTTTCCTCAGGCGCTGGCATTTTACAGTTATTATAAAGATCCAAATCACCAGAGGGCCGTGAAAACAATTATTGTTTTATTATGTTATTTTTTGGTTAATTGAAGCCTGTCAACAGTGGAAGTCTTTGGAGCTTCTATAGTGTCCGAGAGATGTGGATAGTGTCCTAGAGACGTGGATTGTGTCCTGGAGACGTGGATAGTGTCCTGGAGATGTGGATAGTGTCCTGGAGATGTGGATAGTGTCCCGGAGATGTGGATAGTGTCCGGGAGATGTGGATAGTGTCCTGGAGATGTGGATAGTGTCCTGGAGATGTGGATAGTGTCCTGGAGATGTGGATAGTGTCCTGGAGATGTGGATGGTGTCCTGGAGATGTGGATAGTGTCCTGGAGACGTGGATAGTGTCCTGGAGACGTGGATAGTGTCCTGGAGACGTGGATAGTGTCCTGGAGACGTGGATAGTGTCCTGGAGACGTGGATAGTGTCCTGGAGATGTGGATAGTGTCCTGGAGATGTGGATAGTGTCCTGGAGATGTGGATAGTGTCCTGGAGACGTGGATAGTGTCCTAGAGATGTGGATAGTGTCCTGGAGATGTGGATGGTGTCCTGGAGATGTGGATGGTGTCCTGGAGATGTGGATGGTGTCCTGGAGATGTGGATGGTGTCCTGGAGATGTGGATGGTGTCCTGGAGATGTGGATGGTGTCCTGGAGATGTGGATAGTGTCCTGGAGATGTGGCTAGTGTCCCGGAGATGTGGCTAGTGTCCCGGAGATGTGGCTAGTGTCCCGGAGATGTGGCTAGTGTCCCGGAGATGTGGCTAGTGTCCCGGAGATGTGGCTAGTGTCCCGGAGATGTGGCTAGTGTCCCGGAGATGTGGCTAGTGTCCCGGAGATGTGGCTAGTGTCCCGGAGATGTGGCTAGTGTCCCGGAGATGTGGCTAGTGTCCCGGAGATGTGGCTAGTGTCCCGGAGATGTGGCTAGTGTCCCGGAGATGTGGCTAGTGTCCCGGAGATGTGGCTAGTGTCCCGGAGATGTGGCTAGTGTCCCGGAGATGTGGCTAGTGTCCCGGAGATGTGGCTAGTGTCCCGGAGATGTGGCTAGTGTCCCGGAGATGTGGCTAGTGTCCCGGAGATGTGGCTAGTGTCCCGGAGATGTGGCTAGTGTCCCGGAGATGTGGCTAGTGTCCCGGAGATGTGGCTAGTGTCCCGGAGATGTGGCTAGCGTCCCGGAGATGTGGCTAGTGTCCCGGAGATGTGGCTGGTGTCCCGGAGATGTGGCTGGTGTCCCGGAGATGTGGCTGGTGTCCCGGAGATGTGGCTGGTGTCCCGGAGATGTGGCTGGTGTCCCGGAGATGTGGCTGGTGTCCCGGAGATGTGGCTGGTGTCCCGGAGATGTGGATGGTGTCCCGGAGATGTGGATGGTGTCCCGGAGATGTGGATAGTGTCCCGGAGATGTGGATAGTGTCCCGGAGATGTGGATAGTGTCCCGGAGATGTGGATAGTGTCCTGGAGACGTGGATAGTGTCCTGGAGATGTGGGTAGTGTCCTGGAGATGAGGGGCGTTGATAATAGTGTCCTAGAGATGAAAGATGGGGATAGTGTCCTAGAGATGAGAGACGTGGATAGTGTCCTAGAGATGAGAGACGTGGATAGTGTCCTATAGATGTGGGTAGTGTCCTGGAGACGTGGATAGTGTCCTGGAGATGTGGATAGTGTCCTGGAGATGTGGGTAGTGTCCCGGAGATGTGGATGGTGTCCCGGAGATGTGGATGGTGTCCCGGAGATGTGGATGGTGTCCTGGAGATGTGGATAGTGTCCTGGAGATGTGGATAGTGTCCTGGAGACGTGGATAGTGTCCTGGAGATGTGGGTAGTGTCCTGGAGATGAGGGACGTTGATAATAGTGTCCTAGAGATGAAAGATGGGGATAGTGTCCTAGAGATGAGAGACGTGGATAGTGTCCTAGAGATGAGAGACGTGGATAGTGTCCTATAGATGTGGGTAGTGTCCTGGAGACGTGGATAGTGTCCTGGAGATGTGGATAGTGTCCTGGAGATGTGGGTAGTGTCCTGGAGATGTGGGTAGTGTCCTGGAGATGTGGATAGTGTCCTGGAGATGTGGATAGTGTCTTGGAGATGTGGATAGTGTCTTGGAGATGTGGATAGTGTCTTGGAGATGTGGATAGTGTCCTGGAGATGTGGATAGTGTCCTGGAGATGAGTGACGTTGATAATAGTGTCCTAGAGATGAAAGACGGGGATAGTGTCCTAGAGATGAGAGACGTGGGTAGTGTCCTAGAGATGAGAGACGTGGATAATAGTGTCCTAGAGATGAGAGACGGGGATAGTGTCCTATAGATGTGGATAGTGTCCAAGAGATGAGAGACGTGGATAGTGTCCTAGAGATGAGGGACATGGATAATAGTGTCCTATTGATGAGAGACGTGGATAATAGTGTCCTAGAGATGAGGGACGTGGATAGTGTCCTAGAGATGAGGGACATGGATAATAGTGTCCTAGAGATGAGAGACGTGGATAATAGTGTGCTAGAGATGAGAGACGTGGATAATAGTGTCCTATTGATGAGAGACGTGGATAATAGTGTCCTAGAGATGAGAGACGTGGATAATAGTGTCCTAGAGATGAGAGACGTGAATAATAGTGTCCTAGAGATGAGAGACGTGAATAATAGTGTCCTAGAGATGAGGGACATGGATAATAGTGTCCTAGAGATGAGAGACGTGGATAATAGTGTCCTAGAGACGTGGATAATAGTGTCCTAGAGACTGGGATAGTGTCCTAGAGATGTGGATAGTGTCCTAGAGATGAGGGACGTGGATGGTGTCCTATAGATGAGAGACGTGGATAATAGTGTCTTAGAGACGAGTGCCTGGGATAGTGCCCTAGAGATGAGGTACGTGGATAATAGTGTCCTAGAGATGAGGGACGTGGATAATAGTGCCCTAGAGATGAGGGACGTGGATAATAGTGCCCTAGAGATGAGGGACGTGGATAATAGTGTCCTAGAGATGAGGGACGTGGATAGTGTCCTAGAGATGAGGGACATGGATAATAGTGTCCTAGAGATGAGAGACGTGGATAATAGTGTGCTAGAGATGAGAGACGTGGATAATAGTGTCCTATTGATGAGAGACGTGGATAATAGTGTCCTAGAGATGAGAGACGTGGATAATAGTGTCCTAGAGATGAGAGACGTGAATAATAGTGTCCTATTGATGAGAGACGTGGATAATAGTGCCCTAGAGATGAGGTACGTGGATAATAGTGTCCTAGAGATGAGAGACGGGGATAATAGTGCCCTAGAGATGAGGGACGTGGATTATAGTGCCCTAGATATGAGGGCGTGGATTATAGTGCCCTAGATATGAGGGACGTGGATAATAGTGCCCTAGAGATGAGGGACGTGGATAATAGTGTCCTAGAGATGAGGGACGTGGATAGTGTCCTAGAGACGTGGATAGTGTCCTAGAGACGTGGATAGTGTCCTAGAGACGTGGATAGTGTCCTAGAGACGTGGATAGTGTCCTAGAGACGTGGATAGTGTCCTAGAGACGTGGATAGTGTCCTAGAGATGAGGGATGGGGATAGTGTCCTAGAGACGAGAGACGGGATAGTGTCCTAGAGATGAGAGATGTGGATAGTGTCCTATTGATGAGAGATGTGGATAGTGTCCTATTGATGAGAGATGTGGATAGTGTCCTATTGATGAGAGATGTGGATAGTGTCCTATTGATGAGAGATGTGGATAGTGTCCTATTGATGAGAGATGTGGATAGTGTCCTATTGATGAGAGATGTGGATAGTGTCCTATTGATGAGAGATGTGGATAGTGTCCTATTGATGAGAGATGTGGATAGTGTCCTATTGATGAGAAACTGGATAGTGTCCTATTGATGAGGTACTGGATAGTGTCCTATTGATGAGAGACTGGATAGTGTCCTATTGGTGAGAGACTGGATAGTGTCCTAGAGATGAGAGATGTGGATAGTGTCCTAGAGATGAGAGATGTGGATAGTGTCCTATTGATGAGAGATGTGGATAGTGTCCTATTGATGAGAGATGTGGATAGTGTCCTATTGATGAGAGATGTGGATAGTGTCCTATTGATGAGAGATGTGGATAGTGTCCTATTGATGAGAGATGTGGATAGTGTCCTATTGATGAGAGATGTGGATAGTGTCCTATTGATGAGAGATGTGGATAGTGTCCTATTGATGAGAGATGTGGATAGTGTCCTATTGATGAGAAACTGGATAGTGTCCTATTGATGAGGTACTGGATAGTGTCCTATTGATGAGAGACTGGATAGTGTCCTATTGGTGAGAGACTGGATAGTGTCCTATTGGTGAGAGACTGGATAGTGTCCTATTGGTGAGAGACTGGATAGTGTCCTATTGGTGAGAGACTGGATAGTGTCCTATTGGTGAGAGACTGGATAGTGTCCTATTGGTGAGAGACTGGATAGTGTCCTATTGGTGAGAGACTGGATAGTGTTCTATTGATGAGAGACTGGATAGTGTCATATTGATGAGAGACGGGATAGTGTCCCATTGATGAGGGACGGGAATAGTGTCCCGGAGATGAGGGACGGGGATAGTGTCCTGGAGATGAGGGACGGGGATAGTGTCCTGGAGATGAGGGACGGGGATAGTGTCCTGGAGATGAGGGACGGGGATAGTGTCCTGGAGATGAGGGACGGGGATAGTGTCCTGGAGATGAGGGACGGGGATAGTGTCCTGGAGACGAGGGACGGGGATAGTGTCCTGGAGACGAGGGACGGGGATAGTGTCCTGGAGACGAGAGACGGGGATAGTGTCCTGGAGACGAGAGACGGGGATAGTGTCCTAGAGACGAGAGACGGGGATAGTGTCCTAGAGACGAGAGACGGGGATAGTGTCCTAGAGACGAGAGACGGGGATAGTGTCCTAGAGACGAGAGACGGGGATAGTGTCCTAGAGACGAGAGACGGGGATAGTGTCCTAGAGACGAGAGACGGGGATAGTGTCCTAGAGACGAGAGACGGGGATAGTGTCCTAGAGACGAGAGACGGGGATAGTGTCCTAGAGACGGGGATAGTGTCCTAGAGACGGGGATAGTGTCCTAGAGACGAGAGACGGGGATAGTGTCCTAGAGACGAGAGACGGGGATAGTGTCCTAGAGGCGAGAGACGGGGATAGTGTCCTAGAGGCGAGAGACGGGGATAGTGTCCTAGAGACGAGAGACGGGGATAGTGTCCTAGAGACGAGAGACGGGGATAGTGTCCTAGAGACGGGGATAGTGTCCTAGAGACGGGGATAGTGTCCTAGAGACGGGGATAGTGTCCTAGAGACGGGGATAGTGTCCTAGAGACGGGGATAGTGTCCTAGAGACGGGGATAGTGTCCTAGAGACGGGGATAGTGTCCTAGAGACGGGGATAGTGTCCTAGAGACGGGGATAGTGTCCTAGAGACGGGGATAGTGTCCTAGAGACGGGGATAGTGTCCTAGAGACGAGAGACGGGGATAGTGTCCTAGAGACGAGAGACGGGGATAGTGTCCTAGAGACGAGAGACGGGGATAGTGTCCTAGAGAGATACCAGAGATCCCATATAAGACGTTTAATAGATGAGTGTTTTATTTCATTCTGTGGGGGATAATTCATGTGTTGTTCTCTGAGCTGAACTCTACCCGGTTCTTATACATTTCACAACCCCTAAATCAACCATATAACCAATCAACCAACGTCTGTGGCTGATCCATGTCGCTGTGTTGTGGCTGATCCATGTTGCTGTGTTGTGGCTGGTCCATGTTGTTGTGTTGTGGCTGATCCATGTTGCTGTGTTGTGGCTGATCCATGTTGTTGTGTTTTGGCTGATCCATGTTGCTGTGTTGTGGCTGATCCATGTTGCTGTGTTGTGGCTGATCCATGTTGCTGTGTTGTGTTGTGGCTGATCCATGTTGCTGTGTTGTGGCTGATCCATGTTGTTGTGTTGTGTTGTGGCTGATCCATGTTGTTGTGTTGTGTTGTGGCTAATCCATGTTGCTGTGTTGTGGCTGATCCATGTTGCTGTGTTGTGGCTGATCCATGTTGCTGTGTTGTGGCTGATCCATGTTGCTGTGTTGTGGCTGATCCATGTTGCTGTGTTGTGGCTGATCCATGTTGCTGTGTTGTGGCTGATCCATGTTGCTGTGTTGTGGCTGATCCATGTTGTGTTTATGGCTGATCCATGTTGCTGTGTTGTGGCTGATCCATGTTGCTGTGTTGTGGCTGACCCATGCTGACGTGTTGTGGCTGATCCATACTGATGTGCTGTGGCTGATCCATGGTGATGTGTTGTGGCTGATCCATGCTGATGTGTTGTGGCTGATCCATGCTGATGTGCTGTGGCTGATCCATGCTGATGTGTTGTGGCTGATCCATGTTGCGGTGCTGTGTTGTGGCTGATCCATGTTGCTGTGTTGTGGCTGATCCATGCTGATGTGCTGTGGCTGATCCATGCTGATGTGTTGTGGCTGATCCATGTTGCGGTGCTGTGTTGTGGCTGATCCATGCTGATGCGTTGTGGCTGATCCATGCTGATGTGCTGTGGCTGATCCATGCTGATGTGTTGTGTTGTGGCTGATCCATGCTGATGTGTTGTGGCTGATCCATGCTGATGTGTTGTGGCTGATCCATGCTGATGTGTTGTGGCTGATCCATGCTGATGTGTTGTGGCTGATCCATGCTGATGTGCTGTGGCTGATCCATGTTGATGTGCTGTGGCTGATCCATGCTGATGTGCTGTGGCTGATCCATGCTGATGTGATGTGTTGTGGCTGATCCATGCTGATGTGCTGTGGCTGATCCATGCTGATGTGATGTGTTGTGGCTGATCCATGCTGATGTTTTGTGGCTGATCCATGCTGACGTGTTGTGGCTGATCCATGCTGATGTGTTGTGGCTGATCCATGCTGATGTGCTGTGGCTGATCCATGCTGATGTGCTGTGGCTGATCCATGCTGATGTGATGTGTTGTGGCTGATCCATGCTGATGTGCTGTGGCTGATCCATGCTGATGTGCTGTGGCTGATCCATGCTGATGTGCTGTGGCTGATCCATGCTGATGTGCTGTGGCTGATCCATGCTGATGTGCTGTGGCTGATCCATGCTGATGTGTTGTGGCTGATCCATGCTGATGTGTTGTGGCTGATCCATGCTGATGTGTTGTGGCTGATCCATGCTGATGTGTTGTGGCTGATCCATGCTGATGTGTTGTGGCTGATCCATGCTGATGTGATGTGTTGTGGCTGATCCATGCTGATGTGATGTGTTGTGGCTGATCCATGCTGATGTCTTGTGGCTGATCCATGCTGATGTCTTGTGGCTGATCCATGCTGATGTGCTGTGGCTGATCCATGCCGATGTTCTGTGGCTGATCCATGCCGATGTGTTGTGGCTGATCCATGCTGATCTGCTGTGGCTGATCCATGCTGATGTGTTGTGGCTGATCCATGCTGATGTGTTGTAGGTGTTTGCTGAGACCACATTGGACCCCCAGCAGAGTCAGTCCTGGGACCAGCTACGATGTCTCTACAGAGGACCTTCCAGGGTAGGTCTGCTACTCCTTTCTGGCTTTCTCTGTCTCCTCTCTCGCCTCTCATTTTATTTTTCTCTCTGCATTCAAACATGGAAGGCGTCACTGTCAGTAAGTGGATAGACTAAAGGATTAGCTAGCATCAATACTTCCTATAGCTGACTGGACTTTGAATAATGATGGAGAGAGACAGGCAGGCAGAGAGACAGGCAGGCAGGCAGAGAGACAGGCAGGCAGGCAGAGAGACAGGCAGGGAGAGAGACAGGCAGAGAGACAGACAGGCAGAGAGAGACAGGCAGAGAGACAGACAGACAGGCAGAGAGAGACAGACAGGCAGAGAGAGACAGACAGGCAGAGAGAGACAGACAGGCAGAGAGAGACAGACAGGCAGAGAGACAGACAGACAGGCAGAGAGACAGACAGACAGGCAGAGAGACAGACAGACAGGCAGAGAGACAGACAGACAGGCAGAGAGACAGACAGACAGGCAGAGAGACAGACAGACAGGCAGAGAGACAGACAGACAGGCAGAGAGAGACACAGGCAGACAGGCAGAGAGACAGACAGACAGGCAGAGAGAGACACAGGCAGACAGGCAGAGAGACAGACAGACAGGCAGAGAGAGACACAGGCAGACAGGCAGAGAGAGACAGGCAGACAGGCAGAGAGAGACACAGGCAGACAGGCAGAGAGAGACAGACAGGCAGGCAGGCAGAGAGACAGGCAGAGAGCGAGGGAGACCATTTAACTCTGTGATCACTTGTTTCCTCCTCACTGACAGAGAGGACAGTACTTTTGGAGAGAACTGATCTACTACCTCTCTTCCTCTACCATCCTTCTGTTCTGTTCAGGAGAAATATCCTCCTCCCTTCTCTCCTCCCTTCCTCTCCTTATCCCTTCCTCTCCTCCCTCTCCTTATCCCTTCCTCTCCTCCCTCTATTTCCTTATCCCTCCATTCCTCTCCTCCCTTCTCTCCCTCTCCTCCCTTCCTCTCCTTTCCCCCCCACTCCTCTCCTCCCTCTCTTCCCTCCCTCTCCTGATCCCTCCTCTCCTCCCTCCCTCTCCTGATCCCTCCTCTCCTCCCTCCCTCTCCTGATCCCTCCCTCTCCTGATCCCTCCTCTCCTCCCTCCCTCTCCTGATCCCTCCTCTCCTCCCTCCCTCTCCTGATCCCTCCTCTCCTCCCTCCCTATCCTGATCCCTCCTCTCCTCCCTCCCTCTCCTGATCCCTCCTCTCCTCCCTCCCTCTCCTGATCCCTCCTCTCCTCCCTCCCTCTCCTGATCCCTCCTCTCCTCCCTCCCTCTCCTTATCCCTCCTCTCCTCCCTCCCTATCCTGATCCCTCCTCTCCTCCCTCCCTCTCCTGATCCCTCCTCTCCTTCCTCCCTCTCCTGATCCCTCCTCTCCTCCCTCCCTCTCCTGATCCCTCCCTCTCCTGATCCCTCCTCTCCTCCCTCCCTCTCCTGATCCCTCCTCTCCTCCCTCCCGCTCCTGATTCCTCCCTCCCTCTCCTGATTCCTCCCTCCCTCTCCTTATTCCTCCTCTCCTCCCTCCCTATCCTGATCCCTCCTCTCCTCCCTCCCTATCCTGATCCCTCCTCTCCTCTCCTCCCTCCCTCTCCCTATTTTCCCTCCATGGTGTTAAAAGCTATGTGTGTCTTATCCTCCCACATTAGTATAAAAGGAACAGAGAGAGAGAGAGAGCCTCCTCTATTCCGTCCCCTTATTAATTCATTTTGGTTTACCGGGGCGTAAAAACACACACATAAACACACACACACACACACTCTCATTCATTCTTCATGAATTCATGTACCTCAGCCTCTGTGCTCATAAACCCCATCCTGATGTACCTCAGCCTCTTCATGTACCTCAGCCTCTGTGCTCATGTACCCCATCCTGATATAACCTGTGTTGAGAGCTGAACCAACAATAACAGAGTGAGTGACCTTTTGAAGTTGAAAGGATTAATGCCATTGTGTGGAGAATGAATTCTCTATGTAAGCAGCCAATGAGACTGTTGCCAGTAGGGTCCTAACCTCGCCCATGTCGTCCAGGGTTGGGTTCAATTCAGTAGTTTTCAATTCAATTATATTCACATCAATGAAGAAATGGAAAAATATTATTCTCTTGGGACAATGGCAACAACCAGTAGCGTTGGTACTCTGTCGTCGTGGAGATGTTGTGTTACCATGGCGACATGTTCCCATCTTTGACCCTAATCCTTTCAGAGTTAGAAGAGCCCTTCTGATAGATTTGATGGTTGCACACACACACACACACACACACACACACACACACACACACACACACACACACACACACACACACACACACACACACACACACACACACACACACACACACGTGTTAACAGCATTACCGTGTGGAGACTCCACTACATCTGTCTGAGGTCTGAACAAGTGAATGATAGGAGAAGACACACACAGATGGGTGGCTGAGTACCATGTAGCTTCCCTTAGAGATCATGACATGATGAAGACTGTCAAACTGTTAGAATATATCCCATCAATACAGAGGAGAGTGGGAGAGAGGGAGGGGGAGGGAGGGAGGGAGAGAGAGATAGATAGATAGAATGTGCTGGATGAAAGTAGGCAGGGGAAGGGACTCCTCTCGCTCTGGTCTCAAAAATTAGAGTAGGAGGAACGAACGGCCTGGTGGAGGGTTAATACCCCGTATCAAACATCCTGCCTGGTGGAGGGTTAATACCCCCGTATCAAACATTCTGCCTGGTGGAGGGTTAATACCCCCGTATCAAACATCCTGCCTGGTGGAGGGTTAATACCCCGTATCAAACATCCTGCCCGGTGGAGGGTTAATACCCCGTATCAAACATCCTGCCTGGTGGAGGGTTAATACCCCGTATCAAACATCCTGCCTGGTGGAGGGTTAATACCCCGTATCAAACATCCTGTCTGGTGGAGGGTTAATACCCCGTATCAAACATCCTGCCTGGTGGAGGGTTAATACCCCGTATCAAACATCCTGCCTGGTGGAGGGTTAATACCCCGTATCAAACATCCTGCCTGGTGGAGGGTTAATACCCCGTATCAAACATCCTGCCTGGTGGAGGGTTAATACCCCGTATCAAACATCCTGCCTGGTGGAGGGTTAATACCCCGTATCAAACATCCTGCCTGGTGGAGGGTTAATACCCCGTATCAAACATCCTGCCTGGTGGAGGGTTAATACCCCGTATCAAACATCATGCCTGGTGGAGGGTTAATACCCCGTATCAAACATCATGCCTGGTGGAGGGTTAATACCCCCGTATCAAACATCCTGCCTGGTGGAGGGTTAATACCCCGTATCAAACATCCTGCCCGGTGGAGGGTTAATACCCCGTATCAAACATCATGCCTGGTGGAGGGTTGATACCCCGTATCAAACATCCTGCCTGGTGGAGGGTTAATACCCCGTATCAAACATCCTGCCTGGTGGAGGGTTAATACCCCCGTATCAAACATCCTGCCTGGTGGAGGGTTAATACCCCCGTATCAAACATCCTGCCTGGTGGAGGGTTAATACCCCGTATCAAACATCATGCCTGGTGGAGGGTTGATACCCCGTATCAAACATCCTGCCTGGTGGAGGGTTAATACCCCGTATCAAACATCCTGCCTGGTGGAGGGTTGATACCCCGTATCAAACATCCTGCCTGGTGGAGGGTTAATACCCCGTATCAAACATCCTGCCTGGTGGAGGGTTAATACCCCGTATCAAACATCCTGCCTGGTGGAGGGTTAATACCCCGTATCAAACATCCTGCCTGGTGGAGGGTTGATACCCCGTATCAAACATCCTGCCTGGTGGAGGGTTAATACCCCGTATCAAACATCATGCCTGGTGGAGGGTTAATACCCCGTATCAAACATCATGCCTGGTGGAGGGTTGATACCCCGTATCAAACATCCTGCCTGGTGGAGGGTTAATACCCCGTATCAAACATCCTGCCCGGTGGAGGGTTAATACCCCGTATCAAACATCATGCCTGGTGGAGGGTTAATACCCCGTATCAAACATCCTGCCTGGTGGAGGGTTAATACCCCGTATCAAACATCCTGCCTGGTGGAGGGTTAATACCCCGTATCAAACATCCTGCCTGGTGGAGGGTTAATACCCCGTATCAAACATCCTGCCTGGTGGAGGGTTAATACCCCGTATCAAACATCCTGCCTGGTGGAGGGTTAATACCCCGTATCAAACATCCTGCCCGGTGGAGGGTTAATACCCCGTATCAAACATCATGCCTGGTGGAGGGTTAATACCCCGTATCAAACATCCTGCCTGGTGGAGGGTTAATACCCGTATCAAACATCCTGCCTGGTGGAGGGTTAATACCCCGTATCAAACATCCTGCCTGGTGGAGGGTTAATACCCCGTATCAAACATCCTGCCTGGTGGAGGGTTAATACCCCGTATCAAACATCCTGCCTGGTGGAGGGTTAATACCCCGTATCAAACATCCTGCCTGGTGGAGGGTTAATACCCCGTATCAAACATCCTGCCTGGTGGAGGGTTAATACCCCGTATCAAACATCCTGCCTGGTGGAGGGTTAATACCCCGTATCAAACATCCTGCCTGGTGGAGGGTTAATACCCCGTATCAAACATCCTGCCTGGTGGAGGGTTAATACCCCGTATCAAACATCCTGCCTGGTGGAGGGTTAATACCCCGTATCAAACATCCTGCCTGGTGGAGGGTTAATACCCCGTATCAAACATCCTGCCTGGTGGAGGGTTAATGCCCCGTATCAAACATCCTGCCTGGTGGAGGGTTAATACCCCGTATCAAACATCCTGCCTGGTGGAGGGTTAATACCCCGTATCAAACATCCTGCCTGGTGGAGGGTTAATACCCCGTATCAAACATCCTGTCTGGTGGAGGGTTAATACCCCGTATCAAACATCCTGCCTGGTGGAGGGTTAATACCCCGTATCAAACATCCTGCCTGGTGGAGGGTTAATACCCCGTATCAAACATCCTGTCTGGTGGAGGGTTAATACCCCGCATCAAACATCCTGCCTGGTGGAGGGTTAATACCCCGTATCAAACATCCTGCCTGGTGGAGGGTTAATACCCCGTATCAAACATCCTGCCTGGTGGAGGGTTAATACCCGTATCAAACATCCTCCCCTCTCTTCTATCACCAGTCAGTGGGTGTTGTGGTTCCTTCCGTTGTGATCATTAGCAGCTTCACACCTAAAGTCTTACTCTGTTGGTCTGTCCCTTATCTCTTCAATTCTTTCTCTCCCCTCCACCTTCTCTCTATTTCTCTCTCTATACAATTATCTCTCCCCTCCACCTTACCTCCCTAATTCTCTCCTTTTCTTTCTCTCTCTACCCTCCACATTCTCTCTAATTTCTCTATAGAATTCTTTAGACCCTCCACCTTGTCTCTCTAATTCTCTCTCTCTCCCCTCCACCTTCTCTCTAATTCTCTCTCTCCCTCCCTCTCTCCCTCCCTCTCTCTCCCTCATTCTCTGTCTCTCTGTCTCTCTCTCCCTCCCTCATTCCTTCCTTTCCTCTCTCTCTGGTGGGTCCCTCTCTCTCTCTAATTCTCTCTCACTCACCTCCATAAGTGTCCAGTAGATTTAATTAAAACATGGCATCATCTCCCTCTGTCATTTTCCATGCCTGGCTTTCAAGTAGGCTGCTCCTGCTGATTGCGCAACTCCAATGTTCCCTTTCCACTGTCTGATTAGCCAATTCAAAGAGACTTAGCTACACTCCTTCCTCTCTTCCCCACTCCCCTTCCTCTCCCTCCTATTAATAGGATATACATCCTGCATATGGTTCCTATATTCTACTGTACAATGTTCTATATTCTGTACCATTCATATGCAATCTCTTCTCATTCTGTAGCAGCCAGCCTCCTCTCCCTCCTATATATGTCAGTCAGCCTCCTCTCCCTCCTATATATGTCAGTCAGCCTCATCTCCCTCCTATAGATGTCAGTCAGCCTCCTCTCCCTCCTATAGATGTCAGTCAGCCTCCTCTCCCTCCTATAGATGTCAGTCAGCCTCCTCTCCCTCCTATAGATGTCAGTCAGCCTCCTCTCCCTCCTATAGATGTCAGTCAGCCTCCTCTCCCTCCTATAGATGTCAGTCTGCCTCCTCTCCCTCCTATAGATGTCAGTCTGCCTTCTCTCCCTCCTATAGATGTCAGTCTGCCTCCTCTCCCTCCTATAGATGTCAGTCAGACTCCTCTCCCTCCTATAGATGTCAGTCAGCCTCCTCTCCCTCCTATAGATGTCAGACTGCCTCCTCTCCCTCCTATAGATGTCAGACTGTTCCTCTCCCTCCTATAGATGTCAGACTGTTCCTCTCCCTCCTATAGATGTCAGACTGTTCCTCTCCCTCCTATAGATGTCAGTCTGCCTCCTCTCCCTCCTATAGATGTCAGTCTGCCTTCTCTCCCTCCTATAGATGTCAGTCTGCCTCCTCTCCCTCCTATAGATGTCAGTCAGACTCCTCTCCCTCCTATAGATGTCAGTCAGACT